>NW_003852434.1:3332568-3344979 GCF_000181295.1 Otolemur garnettii
AGCACTTTACAGGCATCGTTCTCCTTATTCCCATTTTAAGGAGACTTTAAAAGTTCATCATGACAGAGAAGACGTCTCAGCATGAGCCGATGCCAGAGTCCCATACTTAACTTGCTATATCACGACATGTAATGAAAGGACAATGGATTCTACTGCTGAAATTACTCAGCAATTCTAAGGTTTCTTCTTTTTTTTTCTCTCAAAATTTAACTGTCCCTTTAGGATATAACTAGCTCAAAAAAAAAAAAAAAAATCTCCTTGGCTCTGGGATAATCCTGAAGCTAAACTCTTCTACCATCAGGGACTGAACTTCAACTACGTGACAATGACACAAACAGCAATCATTTTCTAAAATAAAGGGAAACGAGGTGCTTTGTATCAGAGACATGACTGCACTTGTAAGCTAGGCCAGAAAATACTTCATTTAGAAGTTACAGGAAACCACCTTCTTGCCCCATTTCACAATTCCAGGTGTGGATTGTTTACAATTCCCAGGCCAATCGCTATTTCAGGAAAACATGGCCTACAGCCATTAATCTGTCCAGTAAGCCTCTGGGAGTTGGTCCCTTATTTACTCACACAAAGAAAACATGCCCAGGTAATAGGTGTTAATCTGTTTAACACCTTGTGGCTTCCTCACTAATTGAGGGCTCTTCTCAATTAGGAAAGTCAAATATTATTTCAGATTCTCCAGTGGAAGAAGAGGGCTACGGTGTTACACCACAATCCACCATTCACAAAACTCAGTCCCTTAGATCCTCCCAAATACTGAAAAGCATATCAGCAAATCTCCTAAAACACTTATTAAAAAATACCCACCCTAATGGCCAAAGAGAATAAAATTGTGTCCTACTAAGTTGGCGGTATAACACAAAATCAAATTTCTCTCATGCTCTTTATTTTAACATGTTTCCCAATCGTTGAGTAAAAATTCCCCAGAATGTATCCCAACCCCTTCAATTGTCTGGGCCCAATTTCAGAAGAATATAATTTAGCACATATTTTGCAAAAATTAATTTTGGTTTCAGTGATCCAAAAAGAAAATGAGAAATTTCCAGCAATTGATATAAAAGGGGAGAAAGGGGAACATGTTAGTGAAATGGTCAAAGGGCCCATTCTCTCTCTCAATAAGGAAAAAGAAAAGTAATCGGAAACTCCAAGGGGGAGGACACTACTCACAGATGAAGCAATTTAAAATGTAGCATGAATTCAAACAGTATATTCAGCTAAAGGTAACAGATGGCTGAGGTAGCCTCCTGCCTGTGGTCCCAGCACTTTGGGAGACCAAAGTAGGAAGACCACTTGAGGTGAGGGGTTCAAAACCAGCCTGGGCAACATTTTTCTACAAAAAATAGAAAATTAGCCAGTCACAGTGGCGGGAGTCCCAGTTACTCCTGGGACCTCCCAGAGGATCCCCTGAACCCACGAGTTTGAGGTTGCACTGTGCTGTGATGAAACCATTGCACTCTAGCACAACCAACAGAACAAGATCCTTCCTCAATCAATCAATGGGTAATAATTTGTTTGCCCTGATTAATCTGAAACTTTTCTTACAAGTGGCATTTGTGTTGACTTGTGAACCCATGGGGACAAAATACATCTTAGTTTCACTTCTTTTTTGTTTGTTTTTGTTTTTGGAGACAGAGTCTCACTACCAAGGGCTGTAGCATCACAGCTCACAGCAACCTCAAACTCTTGGGCTTAAGTGATTCTCTGGCCTTAAGCGACTCTCTGGGACTACAGGTGCTTGCCACACAGCTCCCAGCTATTTTTAAAGACCGGGTCTCGCTCTGACTCAGGCTGGTCTCAGACTGGTCTCAAACTTCGAGATCAAGCAATTCACCTGCCTAGGCCTCCCAGAATGCTAAGATTACAGGTGTGAGCCACACCCAGCCCTAGTTTCACTTCTCAATCAAAATAGCCAGAAGTGGACGAGGTGGCTCACACCTGTAATCCTGAGGCCTACGTGGGTAGACTGCATGAGCTCAAGAGTTTGAGAGCATACCATTCAATAAAAAAAAAAAAAAAAAAAAAAGAGTTTGAGAGCAGCCTAAGGGCCCCCATGCCCCCGCTCCCGTCTCTAAAAATAGCCAGGTGCTGTGGCAAGTGCCTGTAGTCCCGGCTACCCGGGAGGCTGAGGCAAGAGGATCACTTGAGCCCAAGAATTTGAGGTCACTGGGAGCTATGGTACCATGGCATTCTACCCAGGATGGAAAAAAAAAAAAAAAACTCAGCTGGGCAGCATGGCTCAAGCCTATAATCCCAGCACTTAGCAAGGGAAGATTGCTTTAGGTCAGTTCAAAGACCATCCTGAGAAGAGCAAGAGCCCGGTCTACTAAAAATAGAAAAAATGTTCAAGGCATGGTGACATGCACCTGTAGTCCAAACTACTCAGGAGGCTGAGGCAAGAGGATTACTTGAGCCTAAGAGTTGGAGGTTCCAAGAAGCTATGATGCCACAGAACTCTACTGAGGGCAACAAAGAGAGAGACCTGCCTCAAACACACAGACACACACACAAAGATGTTTAAATTTACTAGATAGAAGAAATGAAAATACAGCTGACCTTCGAGCTGACAGGTGTGAAGTGTATGGGTCCCGTTATACAGTTACATGCAGATTTCTTAACTATGCCACTCAAGAACAAGACCAACCCCTCCTCTTTCTCCGCTTCCTCCCCTCAGTGAAGACCTTTGTGATAATCCACTTCCTTTCTTTCCCTTATCATTTTATTTATTTATTTTATTTATTTTGAAACAGAATCTCTCTTGGGTACAGTGCTGTGGCATCATAGCTCACAGCAACCACAAACCCTTGGGTTTACAAGAGTCTGGGGGAAAAAAAGTAACTTTTGGGCTTAAGCGATCCTCTTGCCTCATCCTCCTGAGTAGCTGAGACTACAGATGCCTGCCATAATCCTGGATAATTTTTCTATTTTTCAATAGAGATGGGATGTCACTTTTGTTTAGGGTGATCTTGAACTCCTGAGCTCAAGCAATCCACTGGCCTCCAGCAATCCACAGGCATGAGCCACTGCAGCCTGGCCTATGACTTTCTTAATAGTATTTCATTTTCTAGCTTAATTTATTTTACTTTATTTTTTCCTAGCTTAATTTATTTTAAAAATATAGGATATAGGGCAGTGCCTGTGGCTCAGTGGGTAGTGCACCAGCCCCATATACCGAGGGTAGTGTGGGTTCAAACCCCCGGCCCCGACCAAAGTGCAACAAAAAAATAGCCAGGCGTTGTGGCAAGCACCTACAGTCCCAGCTACTCAGGAGGCTGAGCAAGAGAATCACCTAAGCCTAGGAGTTGGAGGTTGCTATGTGAGGCCATAGCACTCTACCATGGGCAATAAAGTAAGACTCTGTCTCAAAAAAAAAAAAAGTATATAATACATGTAACATACAAAATGTGTTAATCAACTGTTTATGTTATTGGCAAAGTTTCTAGTCAATAGTAGATGATAAGTAGTTAAATGTGGGAGTTTTCCCACTCCTGGAGAGAGAGATGCATGGCAGGGGTGGAGAGGGGTCCTCTATGTGCCTACCCTCCATTCCCTGGTTATATTGTTAAAGGATTGACTAATACAAACAAAACTGAATGGAACCTTTTTACAAAAGAATATATACCATACGATTAGATTTAAATAGGATTGACAAACAGGCAAAACAAGTAAATGTAAGATGTTAGAAATCAGAATAGTGCTGACCTCTGAGGGAAATAGCACCCCAAGGGGACAGGACAGGGCTTCTGGAGAGCTGGTATTGGTGTCTCTTGATCTGTTATACAAGTGTGTTTGCTCACTTTCTGAAAATGCATTGAACTGTATTATCAGGTCTGTCCTTTTCTGTCTTTATACTTTAATAACCATTTTTAGGAAGAACCAAAGAAAAGGTGGGGAAGGGAAGGTGTGAGAAATATAAGGGAACTCAAATTCAGTAGTGTCTAGTGCTGACAAACCTGGGATTCACATAGCAAGCTTATGATTTATAAGAACTAAAATAAATATTATCTTTGTGCGTGACATTAACACTCTGTCCACACTTATGACTTTTGATACCCCTGAGCAAAATAAGGGTTCATGCTCAGACTTTTATTCAGTTTTTTGAGCGATTAGAGCTGCATACTCAACACACATCTGTTTCCCTGGCAAATATGTTCTAATCCTGGACCAGTTCCACATGAATTGGATGTTTTTTTCTGGACAACTAAAAGATTATATACCTATCATGATTAAACATTTAAACAAGTGAGCTATTGGTATATATTAAAAATAGTGTTGGCTTGGCACCCGTAGCTCAGTGGTTAGGGCACCAGCCACATACACCGAGGCTGGCAGGTTCAAACCCAGGCCAGCTAAACGACAACTGCAACAAATAAACAGCCGGGCACTGTGGCGGGTGCCTATAGTCCCAGCTACTTGGGAGGCTGACATAAGAGAAGCTCTTAAGCCCAAGAATTTGAGGTTGCTGTGAGCTGGGATGATGCCATGGCATTCTACCAAGGGGTGACATAGCGAGACTCTGTATCAAAAAATAAATAAATAAATAAATAAAGTCCTATATAGGATTTCCCCAAACTTACTATGTGTACATTAAAATTAAAAGGTAGGGGCTGGGCAAGGTGGCTCATGCCTATAATCCTAGCACTTGGGAGGCCAGGAAGGGTGAATTGCCTGAGCTTACTACACTAGTTTGAGACCAGCCTGAACCCATCTCTAAAAAATAAATAAAGAAATAAAACTAGCTGGGCATTGTGGCAGGTACCTGTAGTCCCAGCTACTTGGGAGGCCAAGGCAAGAGAATTGCTTGAGGCCAAGAGTCTGAGGTTGCTGTGAGCTACAATGCCATGGCACTCTACCGAGGGGAACAAAATAAGACTCTGTCAGAAAAAAAAAAAAATTAAGGAGAGCAGATCAGGCAGGTGAGGAGCTGGCAAAATAAACATAAATCATATAAACAGCTTTGCAATTGCTAGAATGTTATTACAAAGAGCATTAGCCCCTAAAACTTCATAATTAGCAACATAAAAAAAAGTCATAGATTACAAAATACCATCTTAATCTTGCCACTAAAACTTAATAATTATCAATATCAAAAAAATATGTAATAGATTATAAAATACCATCTTTTTTTTTTTTTAGACAGCCTCAAGCTGTCATCCTGGATAGAGTGCTATGGCATCACAGCTCACAACAACCTCCAACTCCTGGGCTCAAGTGAGTCTCCTGCCTCTGCCTCCCAAGTAGCTGGGACAACAGGCGCCCGCCACAATCCCTGACTATCTTTTGGTTGCAGCCATCATTGTTTGGCGGGCCCAGGCCAGATTCCAACTCATTAGCTCAGGTGTATGTGGCTGGCGCCTTAGCCTCTTGAGCCACAGGCACCGAGCCACTACCATCTTTTATATCTTTTTTTTTTTTTTTTGCAGTTTTTGGCTGGGGCTGGGTTTGAACCCGCCACCTCCGCCATATGGGGCTGGGGCCCTACCCCTTTGAGCCACAAGCGTCGCCCACAAAATACCATCTTAATCTCACCACTGATAGTATCTTAACCATTATATTAATAACTAATTCATCTACCAGATATTACACTGGATACAATGTCAATAACTAGAAATTTTTTTGAAAAATCATACTTCCACAAAAATCGTACATGTGAAATTTAAACTATATTCATCGCTGAAATTTTCACCAACCTGGTATCTACATTCTCCTGTTAGAAGACCCAGTTTTAATAGTCTATAGACATCCACTTTCCCTAACCGATGAATTCATAGGAACCCCAATCAAAATGCCAAAAACTAATTTTTCTAGAAAACGATTAATGACTTGACTAATTTAGAGTATGCTGGGAAATATAATTAGATGGAAATAGCCAAGAAAATTCTAAAACTAAAAGGCAATGATCAAAAAAAAAAACTGCCTACATATTAAGGCATATAAAGATATAGTGAACAGCACAACACCATTGCCAAAAGACACAATCAATGGCACAAAAGACAGTCCGACAATAGACCCAAGAGTTTAGTAGACGCAGGATTCAAATCAGTGGAGAAAAGATAGATGATTTAATAAATTATGTTGTAACAGTAGCTTTTTGCTTTAAAAAAATGGCTCCCTTACATCCCCCATCTTTTCATGTTCTTATTAATATGGAAATGTACAACATATACTTTGTGTCCCAGTTAATTACAGATGGATCAAAATACTCAAGTGTCAGAGATGCATAAATTGGGTTGCAAGAGGGCTGAACCACTAACTAAATGTGAGAATCCAGTTGTGTGGAGAATTGTAATGAACTAGAAAGCATCGGTGCTGCTTCAAACGTCACCCGCGGTAGAGTGCCATGGCATCATAGCTCACAGCAACCCCCAACTCAGGCTCAAGCGATCCTCTTGCCTCAGTTCTTCTATTTTTATTAGAGATGGGGTCTCGCTTTTACTCAGGCTGGTCTCAAATTTGTGAACTCAAGCAATCCACCCACCTCAGCATCCCAAAATGCTAGAATTACAGGTGTGAGTCACCACATCTGGCTTATTATTATTATCATTATTTTTAAAACATCAAGTCTCTGTGGAGCAAATGGACAAATGTCAGCTGGAGAAAATTAGGTGGGAGTTCTGGTAGAACAGGGTGGGAGGAGGGCACATCTTGGCACACCTGAGAAGTATTTATGTGATGGCATACACCACATGGGAAGGTCTGAATTAGAAAGGCCATGCTCTATCTAAAAGAGTGGTGGCTACTCAATTCTATCTGAGCAATATGCTATGTGCCAAGTATAAGCCCAGCATTAGTAAATCCTCAGTTTTTCATGAGAAGACAGAAGTCTAGATTGTTATGTAAAAAGCACTGGCAGATAATTTCTTTGGGAACACTGTGAGAGTCCCACATGTGGACCAGATCTGTCCACTGGCTTACAAATTCTGATGTAAATGCAAAAATGAAGTTATACAAGTGCCAGCAAAGAACACGTGACATTATTTTTACAATCTTAGAGTAGGAAAGACCTTTCTAAAGCATCTAAAGGCACAATCCATAAAGGACAAGACATTTTTAATTATACAAAAATGTGAAACTTAGGCCAGATGTGGTAGCTCATACCTGTCATCTCGGAGACCAAAGCCAGACGACCACCTAAGGGTCAAGAATTTGAGAAGGGCCTGAGGAAGAGACCCCGTGTCTACTAAAAAATAGAACAATTAGCCAGGCATGGTGGCTAATTTTTTTTCCTGTAGTCTCAAGAGGCTGAGGCAGGGGATTACCTGAGCTCAGGATTCTGAGATTGATGTAAGCTATGCTGATGCCATGGCACTCTAGCCTAGAACAACAAAGTGAGACTCTATCTCAATAAATAAATAAATAAAAACAACAAAACTTAGGCTGAGGCTCGGCACCTGTGGCTCAAGTGGCTGAGGCACCAGTCACATACACCTAAGGTGGCAGGTTCAAATCCAGCCCGGGCCCACCAAACAATGACAGCTGCAACCAAAAAATAGCTGGGCGTTGTGGCAGGCGCCTGTTGTCCCAGCTACTTGGGAGGCAGAGGCAGGAGACTTCGCTTGAGCCCAGGAGTTGGAGGTTGCTGTGAGCTGTGATGCCAGAGCACTCTATCCAGGGGGACAACTTGAGGCTCTGTCTCAAAAAAAAAAAAAAAAAAATTCCTTCTGGGTGTCAAATGACTTATTCTTTAAACCTGCTTCTAAATGCTTTTATGGGCTGGGTGCAGTGACTGACACATGTAATCCTAGGACTCTGGGGGGCTGAGGTGGGTGGATAGCTTGAGCTCAGGAGTTTGAGACCAACCTGAGCAAGAGTGAGACCCGGTCTCTAAAAATAGCTGGGCATATGGTGGGCACTTCTATAGCTACTTGGGAGGCTGAGGCAAGAGAATCACTTAAACCCAAGTTTGAGGTTGCTGTGAGCTGTGACACCACAGCATTCTACCAAGGGTGATAAAGTAAGACTCTGTCTCAAAAAAAAAAATTTTTTTTTTATGCTTGTTCCATCAATGCTAATCACGTAGTACTTGGTATATGCAAGAAGATATCGCGTTTTGCATGCAGAGTTGGTTGGAGAGAGAGGTATGAAAGGCATAAAATATAAATATGTCAGAATTCCCTCCTTCACAGCTCTCAGGAGGTCAATCTATCATGACATTTGTTTCAGCACAGGCTGAATAAGTAACAACTGTACCTTTTCCCAAATCAGTGCCATATGAACCAGTGTCTTGAACACAGAACTAGGATGCCAATGTCACCTAATACATTTTAAAGAAATGCATTAAGAGACTCAGAACTTGCAAGATTTAAAAATAATATGTAGCTAGCTAGTCTAACAGGTTTGAATTCATTTAGGGAAAACTGAAATTTTCAAACATTTCCCAGCACCAGTAATTTCCTAAGTTGCAAAATGATAAAGACCAAACTTAATTCTGTGAAAAGTGGATTATAAAATTAAATACCAGCACGTCTTTGAATCACAGAGTCTGTGCTCACCTGTTGCCACTGCTGTTGACTCTTTCAGTAAACGCCATTGCTGCCAGTCACTGGAAGGAGGCAAGTCTGCTCATCTGAAAGAGAACAGCAGCCTGTGTTAGGCCATAAATAAACTTACAGGAACACACGACCTGTGCGAAATCTCACTGGAGACAGGATTCAAAGTTCTCATTTGAATGAGAGAATAGTTCTTCAACAATTCCCAGGTTGTATGAACAAACCAGCTAGCATATTATCAAAGGCCAAATGCACTTTTAATTTTGAGGCTGCTACTCAAAGCCATTTTAGCAGGAAAAAATATGCTCAGGTTCATCCCCAGAAGGAAAGGTAGCATTTCCCTGGTGTCTACTTTGTGCCAAGCCCTCTGTCAAATAAGCCCTTTTAAAAGTGGCATTTCATTATAATTCCCTTGCAAGATAGATATTCTTATAACACCATCTTACAGACAAAAAAAAAAAAAAAAAGATTCGGTTTTAAGTTGCCTGAGGTCACAGGTTGTGTCAACATCCTCACTAGAATTAAAAAGAAGAAAACTAAGAGTGTCAGTGTGCAAGAGAAAGGATTAGCCACAGGAGATCTTCACATAAGAAGGTGATACTTCCGTGGGACCCAGTAACAACCAACCTTAAGATTTCCCTTCCACTCATAAAAGCTACCTAACTGCAACAAAAAGAGAGGAAACAAAAAGCCGAATGGTTGAGCATTACCTCTACACAGTACTGGATTTTAGAGGAAAAAAAAATCCTACCCAATCAGGGGCAGATGGTCTTGGTCCTATCTTGTCTATCTCTAGAAACAACCTGTCTCTATGCTTAACACCATCACCAGCTGTTGGCTTGCCTCTCTCTAGTATCAACTGATTGCACTCACCCTAACTTGTTTAGTTTCTATTTTATTTTTCAAACATCCTTAAGGCAAAGGCATATTATGAAATCATCTTAGTACAGATTTAACAAACTATTTGATATCTATGGAAACAACTGCATCAAACTTGTAACCATTTTAACTTGCCTGTTATTTTAAGAGGCTAACTGTTACAATTTCAGCCAAGCTGAAACATTGAAGAGAGTCCTTCACAGTCCTGATAAGGTCTTTTATCTCCCTCTCCATGAAATCTACATTGCTGACTTGCTAACTACAATGTTTCCATCCTCCCAGATATCATTTGTCACTCTATCTCCCTTTCCAAAATGTTGCAACATGAATGTTGTAAATATTTTCGTTAAACTCCCATACTAGCAGAGCTCTAAGTTTGTCAGGGTCAAATATGTTTCAGAGTCACCCACAGTCTCCAACCCCATCCCCACTCTTCCCCCTGACCTCACCATCCACTATAGCTCACTTTCTTTGTTCACTTCCTCCCTCTCTCCACCCGCTTTCTTTACTCCACACCCTGCCCTCACCCACAACCCTCCCCTCCCCTCCAGCTTCTGAGGCTCTCACTTTCTCTTGAGGCGCAGAGCTGGCACACAGTAAGTGATTGATGAAACAGTATTGTACTCATGTTGGCATTATTCTTCATAACACTTCTGTAAGAAGGCATCTGAAGGGCCCCTGGTGGCACATTCCTACCTGGCCTTCCCAAAGAAGATGTTCAACCTGTCTGCAACCCAGCAGATAGGTGGAGAGTGAGAAGCATATGGACAGGGATAGGTTGGGCTGTGGATGGGACTTACATCTGAGACAGGGGTCCTGAGTTCACTTGTTTGCTCTTTTATTCAGGAACCAATAAATATCTCCTAAACATCTGCATAAGCTGCATACTGAGAAGAAAGAAAGTGAAGAAAACAAACTCTCAGGCCATCGAGCTTACATACAAGGCGGTAAGCAAAGACACACAGATGTTAGATATTACAAGGTGCTGCAGGAGGAAAAAGAAAAAAGAAGAGCAGAGTGCCAGGGAGAAATGGAAGTAGGTGTTGAAAACTTTATATAGGATGGTCAGAGAAAGGAACATTTCAGAAAAGACTTAAAGTGAGGAACAAAGCGTCTAGGTCTGTGAAAAATGTTTCTACAGACTGATTAAGTAGAAAACCAGAGAAGTGAGCAAACTTCTGGGTCCTGTCGCTCAAAGTGAAAGAGACCACAGCTCCTGAGGGATTTCACCCCCGGGGACTTGTCTGTGCACCTCAAATCCTTAATTTTGCTAGGAGGTGTGCTTCTTCCCACAGACAGGGGCAGGGATACTGCATCACCAGATTATTATTATTATTTGAGACAGAGTGTCACTGTGTCACCCTTGGTAGAGTGCTGTGGTATCACAGCTCACAGCAACCTCCAACTCTTGGGCTTAAGTGATTGTCTTGCCTCAGCCTCCCAAGTAGCTGGGACTACAGGTGCCTGTCACAATGCCTGGCTATTTTTTGTTGAGTTGTCATTGCTGGTTAGCTGGCTCAGGCCGGGTTCCAACCCACCAACTTTGGTATACAGGCACCAAACCAACACCAGATTATTGATTACTAGGCTCAATCTTGTAATTTTGGGAAGACCAAATTCAGAGGACAAAAGGCTGTTTAGAGGGTTTACATATGATGTGTACAGCTGTATGGAATAGCAGTGTAACACAGATATAAGGTTAGGTGATGGCCTATTCTTCTAAACCACTGCTAAGAAAGGGATATAGTAGTATATGCTACAGTTAAGCAATTCTCCTTTAAGGAAATAACTCTTACAAATAGTCATCTGGGCACAGTGGCTAATGCCTATAACCCTAGCACTTAAGGAGGTCCAGGAAGGAGGATTGCTTGAGACCAGGAGTTCAAGGCCAGCATGAGCAAGAGACTCTACAAAAAAAATAGCAAAATTGGGCAGCATCTGTGGCTCAGTGAGTAGGGCACCGGCCCCAGATACCAAGGTTGGCAGGTTCAAATGCGGCCCCGGCCAAATTGCAACAAAAAAAATATAGCTGGGCATTGTGGGCGCCCGTAGTCCCAGCTACTCGGGAGGCTGAGGAATTGCCTAAGCCCAGCAGTTGGAGGTTGCTGTGAGCTATGTGACACCATGGCACTCTACCGAGGGCAATAAAGTGAAACTCTATCTTTACAAAAAAAAAAAAAAAGAAAGAAAAAGAAAGAAAGAAAAATTAGCCAGGGTGCTTGCCTGTAGTCCCAGCTATTTAGGAGGCTGAGATAGGAGCTCACTTGAACCCAGGAGTTTGTGGATGCAGTGGATCCTAGCCCTGTTCTCTAGCCCTGGCAACAGAGCAAGGATCTGACTTGAAAGAAAAAGAAAAAAATAGTCCCACGTGTACAGGAGATAACGTGCAATACAAAACTGTTTATAATAATAAAAAAAATTGGTAACAACCTAATACATAACCATCACAGATGTAGGTATAGCAAAATGCAATATACATCAAAAGGAATGAGATAAGCTTATCTAAACAAGATCTGAATAAAATGTATGATGTGAGCCAATTTGTTTTAAGAGAAAATGCTTTTTTAATGTTTACATTTATGCATAACACCACATACACAAAGTGTGGAGTAATACATGCCACCCTGTTAATAGTAGCTGTGCTGTGGATGGTGCAGTAGCTCAACCCCAATAATCCTGGAACTCTGGGAGACCCAGGAGGAAGCATCACTTGGTACCAGGAGTTCCAAACTAGCCTAAGATCAAGACTCCATCTTACAAAAAATATATAAATTAACCGGGCATGGTGGCACAAGCCTACACACCCAGCTACCCTGGAGGCTAAGGAAAGAGGACGGCTTGCTTGAAGCCTGGGAGTTGGAGGATGCAGTGAGCTGTGATGACACCACTGCACTCTTGCTGCAGTGACTGGCAGTAAGTACTTCATCTCAAAAAAATTTTTTTTTAAAAGTAGCTTTTCTAGCTTGGTGCCTGTGGCTCAAGTGGCTAAGGCGCCAGCCACATACACCTGAGCTGGCGGGTTCGAATCCAGCCC
>NW_003852434.1:3345888-3347197 GCF_000181295.1 Otolemur garnettii
TCTTTTTTTTTTTGCAGTTTTTGGCTGGGGCTGAGTTTGAACCCGCCACCTCCAGCATCTGGGGCTGGTGTCCTACTCCTTTGAGCCACAGGCGCCACCCTATATCAACTCTCTAAAATGCCCGACAGTGACACATCACAGGCTTCTGTTATTATTTAAGTCAGCAATACCCACAGTAAATTTGATGTGGGTGATGCCAGTTCTATTTCATTTAGGAATGCACCCTGCCAAGTCTACCCCGCTATGGTCCTTCTATTCTCTTGCAATCCTAATTTATTCAGCAATTAAAATGCATGTATATCAAATAGCAGGTAAAACAATTCAAGTGTGCACTAAACATGTAGATACACATGTATGAACACATATCCATATAAAAGTTTTATGACACTCCTACCATCATATACAGAGGGAAAGAAAAAGGAGAAAGATGATCTAAGATATTGTCGAATATTCTGTTCTTGTCATTACGTGCTTCCAAAACTTAGCACATTCTGGGGAAACCTGCTTCTGAGGAGTCTTTACATGCTGGTAAAAGGCGTGCTCTGCGGCTGTCAGACCTCAAGAGAATTACTGTTCTTCTCTACGGCCTCAGCTTTCTCAGCAACATGGGGCTTCACAGGGTTGTTCCCAGGTTATGTATGTTTGTCAAATTTTTAGCATAAATAGCTCATGGTAGCACTCAGTAAATGGTAATAGTTGTTGCTCTAGTTATTTTTTAGTCAACAAGCCATGTGCTTGGCAGAGTCCACACGTTAGAAAAGCTTTCAACTGGACAGAGCCAGTAAGTCTCAAAATCCCAAGACCTTGTTCCCAAAAAGTTTTTTTTTTTTAGACAGAGTCTCACTGTGTCACCCTCGGTAGAGTGCCGTGGTGTCACAGCTCACAGCAACCTCAAACTCTTGGGCTTAAAGCGATTCTCTTGCCTCAGCCTCCCAAGCAGCTGGGACTAAAGGTGCCCACCACAACACCCAGCTATTTTTTTGTTGCAGTTGTCCTCATTATTCAGCAGGCCCGGGCTGGGCTCAAACCCAGCAGCCTCAGTGTATGTGGCCTGTGCCCTACTCACCGAGCTGTGGGCACCAAGCCCCAAGAAGGGATATTTAAGAAATATTACTTTGGGGTGGCACCTGTGGCTCAGTGGGTAGGGCATTGGCCCCATATACCAAGAGTGACGGGTTCGAACCCAGCCAGCTAAAAGAGCAATGGGTATTGCAACAAAAGTAACAGTTTTTTGTTGTGGCAGGTGCCTGTAGTCCCAGCTACTTGGGAGGCTGAGGCAAGAGAATTGCTTAAGCCCAAGAGCTGGAGG
>NW_003852434.1:3347262-3353340 GCF_000181295.1 Otolemur garnettii
GCCTGTAGTCCCAGCTACTTGGGAGGCTGAGGCAAGAGAATTGCTTAAGCCCAAGAGCTGGAGGTTGCTGTGAGCTGTGATGCTATAGCTCTCTATCGAGGGCAACAAAGTGAGACTCTGTCTCAGAAAAAAAAAAGAAAGAAATTACTTTGTCCAGAGGCCCCTCGGTCAGCTCGTCATCTCCACTTCTTTACCCACACACACCTTCCAGGAATAACAGTCTCTTGGTAACAAGCAATGTGTCAGGGGTGAGTCGGGGGTCACACAGTATTTCACTCTGATTCTCCAGAACCCTACCCCAAGCAGATCACAATCTCCCAGGACCCCAAGCCAACATGACCACCTACAGGTCCTCTTGCTCTCTCATGCCACACGGACCACATAAGCTTAGAAATCTGTAATGGAATACGATTTCCCAAATACCTCTTCTCCACTTCAGTTTCGTTTGGTGGGTGTATGGTGCTACCCTACACTCAAGTATACAACCCATATCTTGTTGGCTCCCTCTCATCATTTGATTCTTTCAGTCAATGATACATCCTCAGAGAGGTCTCCCCTGACTCCCAGAGCTAACGTAGCTGCTGTGCCCTTGACCACACTCTCTAGCCAACTCACTCTCTATTCCATTATATGGGTTAGGAATGTGTTTAGCTGCAAGTAACAGCTGCTTAAATTAATAGAGGTTTATGTTTCTCCAATAGCAAGTCTAGAAGAGGGTGGCTACTGGCTGTCTGTGAGGCCATCAGGAACTCTATCTAGCCTTTTCTGCTCTGCCATATTCAGCATGCTGTCTTTATGTTTTTGCCATCTTATAGTGCAAAATAGTTGCTGCCATAAGCAGACATCTCATTCACAGTCAAGTCAGGAAGAAGAGAAGGGGGGGAAGGTTTGTCTGTGACAGCTATATTTTTAGCTCCTTTTGTCAGGAAAGGTGAATCCTGCACAAAAACCTTGGCTATCAAACAAACCAGAACTAGGTAACCTGGCTTCTTCTGGCTACCAGGGAGGCAGGTAAATCAGGATACAAATTGTCATCATAGGCTTAGAATAAAGATGATCTATCACCTGGGCAGTCTCCTAGCAATTAAGATTTTTTAGTAATGGGTGGTGCCTGTGGCTCAGTGGGTTGAGTGGAAATCCCATATACTGAGGGTGGCGGGTTCAAACCCAGCCCCAGTCAAACTGCAACAAAAAATAGCTGGGTGTTGTGGCAGATGCCTGTGGTCCCAGCTACTTGGGAGGCTGATGCAGAAGAATTGCCTAAGCCCAGGAGTTGGAGGTTGCTGTGAGCTGTGTGATGCCACGGCACTCTACCAAGGGCGACAAAATGAGACTCTGTCTCTAAAAAAAAAAGAAAAGTTTTTTAGTAACAAAAAGGAGGAAGTACAGGAGGAAGAGGTACTGGGTATACAAATAATAGTGTTGGTCACATTTTTATTTTATCATAATACTTATTACTGTCTGAAATTAACTTATACAAAATAAATAAATGTTTGCTGCTTTTCTCCCCATGCAAAGCTAGCTCCATGCCCAGTTTTCACATATACATCCTCAGAACCTTTTTTTTTCTTCTTTTAATAAATGGCCATCATGGCTCGGTGCTCGTAGTTCAGTGGTTAGGGCGCTGACCACATATATAAGGCTGGCAGGTTCCAACCCAGCCCAGGCCAGCTTAACAACAATGACAACTACAACAACAACAAAAAAATTGCCAGGTATTGTGGCAGGCATCTGTAGTCCCAGCTACTTGGAGACTGAGGCAAAAGAATCACTTAAACCCCTGAGTTTGAGGTTGCTGTGAGCTGTGACGCCATGCCACTTTACTGAGGGCAACAAAATGAGACTTTTTTTTTTTTAAGAGACAGTCTGACTTTATCACCTTTGGTAGAGTGCCATGATATCACAGATCACAGTAACCTTCAACTGCTGGGCTCAGGCGATTCTCTTGCCTCAGCCTCCCAAGTAGCTGGGACTACAGGTGTTCACCACAATCCCCAGCTATTTTTTTGTTGCAGTTTGGCTGGAGCGGGGTTCGAACCCTCCACCCTTGGCATATGGGGCCAGCGCTCTACCCACTGAGCCACAGGCACCACCCAACAAAATCAGACTCCTGTCTCAAAAAAAAAAAAAGGCTTCAGAAGTGAAGTGACATGTTACTGTCCCTGGACAGAATTAGTCACATGATTCTGAATAACAATGAAGAGGTTGAGAAACACGGACAAGCACATGAACATTGTTAGGAAACGTCTCTGCCGCATTCCCCACAGGCTGGTAAAATACCATGCGATGCACAGTCCCCATTTTAGAATTTGGACTCATTAAAAGTTTCTTGGAACAAACTGCAAGGTTGCAATTTACTCAAGCCATTATTTTATAAGGCAATATTTACCATTTTAAAAAAGGGAACACAGTTTCATCCTCCAGGAATAATAACAAAGGACATTTACACGGCACTTGTTATGCTCTGCTCCTAGTACCTTCAGTTTACTCAACTCCTCAGTAAGTGTGATGCTACTGTGTTGTTTACTCATTGCATAAGGGAAAAAACTGAGGAATGGAAAATTCAGGGAGACAATTTAATTTACCCATGGAATGAAGGCATATCTCTGTGTTATACAAGCAGAGGCACCAACCACCATCTTTCAGAGTGTCGTTAAGGACGTTTGCTGAACAGCCTTGGAAAACAGACCATTACCGTCTGGAACTACAGGCACCATGTTTACTACACAGCACAGTCAAGAGAACGTCCCCCTGTGAAGAGCAGCATGCTTGCAATTATAAAAGACTGAGATTCCCTAAACTCCTCTGATGAAACCCATTGGGTACATTACCCACATACCTGCCACAGAGCCATGGGTAAACTGTTTGCAGCTGTCACCTGGCTTTCTTCACATTGCCTTTTGGAAAGTCAGCTTAGGAAACCAGTCTATGAAAATGTTGATACCCTGGCTACAGCTGTTATGATGAGTGACAGTCACTCCTCTAACTCAGGCGTCCACACGATTCTGTCAGAGGTTAGCTTGTTAGCAAAATCTCACCCTCACCATTCTTGACAAGTTAAATAATTTGACTTAAGTCTGGAAACAAGTATTAATAGGTGGCATGTCCAAGATTCAAACCCAAGCTGTCTGGTTCAGAAAACTTTTTAAACCACTGCTACACTACAGTGGTTCTCAAACTGTGGTTTCAGAAATAGCAGCAGTATCACCTGTGAACATCTTACAAATGCAAATTTGGGGTCACTACCCCAGACCTATTGGATTAGAAACTCAGTGCTGCTGAGGGCAGGGTAGCACTTTCAGGTTTTAACAAGGCCTCCAGGAGATTGTGATATACATTTATAAATCTGAAAATTTCTAAAGCTACACTGCATATATTCACTGTCTCTGTAAGACTGAATGGGTGTATCCTGATTGACACCGGGATATGCTGTCAAAAGTTTATAAACTGAGCTTTCATGACATTAAGGGAGCCAGGTTGTAAGGACTTGAATTTAATCTTTAGGAAGATATCAATACTTACCTAGTGCAAATAATTAAAATGTTAAATTATCTGTTAAGTAGGTCTGCATAATATTTTCCTTAGGAGCCCCAAATATATGTCCAGAATTCTAAATGAAAATACTTGCTTTTTTATTTCCATAATCATCAGAAAGAATTACTTAGCCAAAGAGAAACTATTTATATTTTAGAGTCAAGCTGTAATTCTTGAAAAACAGGAAACCACATATCAACATAGCCAACACAGTGTACCATAGTAGAAAGGGCACCAGGCTTTGAGTCACAGCGTCAAGTCACTTAACTTCTTCAACTCAATTTCCTGATTTTAAAACGGAGAATGATCTCCAACTCTAGAGCTGCAATTAGGCTTAAATAATATGTCTTGGTAAAGCTGCTGGTAAACAGTAAAGTGTTAATATAAACTCCATCTGCATGGGCCCTTTCTCTTCTTGATCATAATATCATCACAGTTTCTCTCCAATATTTAGAGTACTGTCTGGTACACAGAATATGCTCAATACTTGAGAGACAATAGAAATGAAAATGAGATATTATAATAATGATGTAATTGATTCCTGCAGGCACTACTTGTCACAATAACCTCAGTCTTTTAATAGGAAAAAGTCACTCTAGCAAAAACTACTTAGTCATGTTTAAAATGGGCCAGATAATTTAAGAAAATCAGCTGATTTTCTTTTCGCTGGAGAATACTACTGAAGGAGTTCTGTCCTAAGGCATGAGACAGAAACTGGCATTAGCAACCTTGATGGCCTTGGTATCTCATGGTATGGAGAGTACAACAATCCGTTGTGCACATCCACACAGTTACTCAGGAATAAAGATGTGTGCCTACAAAGAACCACACATGTTACATTTATTTCCACGCTGTGGGAGAACAAGGTTTATGTACTCGACCTGAATAAAATCTTAGGTTCCAATCAACAATATTAAATAAGCTACTGCTGTATGCAAAAGGAGAGACTACTAGAAAGCCATTTCCAATTAAATATCATTTAGGAAGAGAAATGATTGTTGAATTTATAATTTAATGAAGAAAATACAATTTATTTATAAAACTCTGTATATTTATGGTAAATGCAGTTCCTTAAATTTGTACTCTCTCCAACATACTTTCTCAATCTCCTGAAAGTGAGCCTGGAAATAGAGGAACTTTGAGCTGAGAGCAAATGAATGTCAGTAGAAGAACAATACCTGAGAGCAAATGAATTAAGTTCAAAGGCAGCTGTCAATGCAGGGCTTTAATAGTAAAGAGAAAAATCCCAGCCATGTTATCATACCTTAAAAGAGACATCTGCAGGGCATACTGTCCTCTGTGTAGCTCTTATACTAACGGGAATATTTTTATATAAATTAGCCTTACTTTTTGAAAAGTGAAAGCAGAAGGCTCCCTCAAAATCTGGGATTTTAACATTCAACTAACTTCATAAGGGATTATGCAAATTTGCTTGATGACCACAAATTACAGAGTTGAGCATAAAACTCCTTCAACTTGCTTTTTTTTTTTTTTTTTGAGACAGAGTCTTAAGCTGTCACCCTGGGTAGGGTGCTATGGTGTCACAGCTCATAGCAACCTCCAACTCAGGCTCAAGTGATCCTCTTGCCTCAGTTTTTCTATTCTTAGTTCTTGCTATTAGTTCTCTATTCTTACTTCTTGCTTTTGTTCAGGCTGGTCTTGAACTCGTGAGCTCAAGCAATCGACCTGCCTCCACCTCCCAGAGTGCTATGATTATAGCCACCTCACCCAGCCCTTCCACTTGCTTTTCAAAAACACTGAAGACAAGTTTGCCTTTTTTTTTTCCTTTTTTCGGACACAGAGTCTCATTCTGTTGCCCAGGCTAGAGTGCCATGGCATCAGCCTAGCTCACTGCAACCCAAACTCCTGGGCTCAAGTGATCTTACTGCCTCAGCCTCCCAAGTAGCTGGCTAATTTTTCTATTATTAGTAGAGACCCAGTTTCCCTCTTGCTCAGGCTGATCTTAAACTCCTGAACTCAAGGGATCCTCCCACACCAGCCTCCCAGAGTGCTGAGATTACAGGTGTGAGCCATGGCAGCCAGCCTACAAATTTACCTTTTACAGGTATAATTTTTCATCAATCTTTTCAACTTTCAAGCTAATAAGTAATATCAAATGAATGATCACACAACTAAAGTGATCTGTAGAGGCCTGATAAAAGATGTAACTCATAGTTACGTATTTTATTCTTTTTTTTTTTTAGAAACAGTCTCACTTTGTTGCCCTCGGTAGAGTGCTGTGGCATCACAGCTCACAGCAACCTCCACCTCTTGGGTTTAGGTGATTCTCTTGCCTCGGCCTCCAGAGAAGCTGGGACCACAGGCACTCGCCACAATGCCCAGTTATTTTTTTGTTGTTGTTGCAGTTTGGCCAGAGCCAGGTTTGAACCCGTCACTCTCGGTACATATGGGGTCGGTGCCCTACACACTGAGCTACAGGCGCCGCCCCATAGTTAACACATTTTAATTGAATAGTCTCATCCAAATTTAACCCAAAATTCAATTGGGCAAGTATCTTAGTTTAAAAGAGAGAGAAAAGACTGG
>NW_003852434.1:3353801-3358957 GCF_000181295.1 Otolemur garnettii
TTGGAGGTTACTGTGAGCTGTGATGCCATGGCACTCTATCCAGTGCGACAGCTTGAGGCTCTATCTCAAAAACAAATAAATAAATAAAATAGAGTAACTTTTAGCTCAATCAGCTCTCTGCAAAATTCAGTTAAACTATATAGGAAACAGAAGAGATAGCCACTGGTTCGGATATAGTCTTAACACCCGGTAGTGGAACAGTGACTTCTGCTGGCAAAAAAATGCATGCATGTTGTGCGTCTTCTAGGAGCGAGCAATGTTTAAAATGACCTGGACTTCGTTTTGCCATAAATTCTTGATCTCTGTGTGACTTTTGTATTCTAATTCAACACATTGTGATCCTTCAAAATTGTATTTTTGCAAGTTCAGGAGTTATGCAAGTGACAAATGCAAAAACTAGAGAAATTCAATTGCTAAGGTGAATAAGATATATTAATTTTAATATATAACAATTCATTTTCTTCTTGCAGGTGGAATGCAAAGAATTCACCACAACATCCCTTAAGTCCCACATCCCTATCCTCATCATGCTGATAAGTTATATCTGAAAAAAGAAAACAGTACCCATATCTAAACTCATTTTACCCCCAAGTCCCATTCTTCAATCCCTCCTTATCTCAAAGACACCAGGTCTGTCCCAAATTCTTTCCTTGGTTCGTTTTTTTCCTTACAAATAGTGGGATTCAGGCTTGGTGGCTGTGGCTCAAGTGGCTAAGGCGCCAGCCACGTACATCTAAAGTGGTGGGTTTGAATCCAACCCAGTCCCACCAAAACAACAATGACAGCTGCAACCAAAAAATAGGCAGGCGTTGTGGCAGCACCTGTGGTCCCAGCTACTTGGGAGGCTGAGGCAGGAGACTCACTTGAGCCCAGGAGTTCGAGGTTGCTGTGAGTTGTGATGCCATAGCACTCTACCCAGGGGGATAGCTTGAGGCTTTGTCTCAAAAAAACAAAAAACAAAAACCAAATAGTGGGATTCAAATGGGTTTTCCTAGTTTGCCATATTACTTGTCCGTTCTCCTGTCTTCCCTCCTAGACTCCCTTGGATCATCACCCTTTAGCTCTAGCCATGGCTTTTCTACATATTTATCTTCAAATACAACTTTTTATGACACTGGCAAGAGACGACACCTTTAAATTTAAAAAGGCAAACCATCCAGAATTTAATTCTCCTGTGAATCTATTTCCAGAATATCCACTCATGAAATCCCTTCCACTAAAGATGAAAGGCAAGCTAAGGAAATACATTAGACAAGAGGAAGTAAACATTGAAACAGGGCCTTGCCAAGGTATTCTCAAGCCTCAGAGAAAACTATACTCTAGAGTCCAAAGGTCTTTCTTTTTCGTGCTTTCATCCCTACTAGAGACTGACACCACGCAGGTCTAAGAGAGATATCCCCACCTCCACGTACCTTCTACACACTCTCCTTGACTTTGCTATGAAACAATCTTGCACAAGCAAAATCCCCCCACACCTCTCAGAAACCTCCGCTTAATGTCTCTGTGCCTCAGTTACTGAGCTTTGCTCGCTTTTCAACTGTCCAGGGAACACTGGGTCTTCGTTTTGATTCACGGTTTCGCATCGAAGGTTTTAAATATCACGTTCCCCCCAACGTGCAACAACAGGGTTAAAATTACCCCCACTCCACCCTTCAAACAAAACAAATCACTGGCAGCAAAGTCTTTCCCCCCAACACATTTCCACCTCCAAAACCAAGGATCTTCCTGGACAATTTGCATAACGATTGGGGGTGAAGGCGCAGGAGAAACTCCGGGAAGAGAGAAACGCTGCAGGAAAGTATCACGACGCTCAGGCCCCTCGCAAGCTTTATGAACGTATCTATCACTTACAGAGAGAAAATGCACGATTCATACAACTCCCAATTTCTCTAATTCGTCGGTTCCAACCCTCGCCTCGTCATAGGGCTTGCAGAGCAACAGAGGATCAGACACCCGAAGAAAAAGAAATACTAGCAGGAGAAATTAACCAGTACCATGTTGGGAATACGCTTCTCCCTCGCCCTCGCAGCAAGTCTCAGAACGTGTCTCCAACTTTCCCCCTCGCTCTCCGGAGTCTGAAGACCACCGACACACGCCGCCCCCCCCCACCTCCCCTGACGGGATTAGAACCACCCATCTGCCTCTCCTAGAAGCATGGGGGAGGGGTCTCGAGGTAGAGAGAAGAGCCTCGCTTTTACCTCTTGAGAAACTTCTGGGACTCTTCTGTTACGCAACTCGGGGACCAGGTTCCAACAACGGGACATCTTTCCGCAAAACGCGGGGCGCATGGGCAGATGTTTGACTTGAGGGGGGCGGGGGAGGAGAATGGGTGTCTACCAGTGTCCCTGTCCCCCGTTTTCCTAGACGCTACCTGCCGCAGAATTGCAAGTAGGGGTGGCGTCTCCTTTCACCCATTCTCCCAGAAGGTTCCCACCGGAAAAGTGGAGACGCCAGGGACTTGAGTCAGCCTGCTGGGAAGCCCGCAGCGAGGCGGCGATAGCCTCCGCTTCCGAGAAGTCCGCAGCTGCGCGGGAGAAGCCGGGCTGACGACCCCCATCCGGGGGGCACAGGGATCCGCTTACCTTCCAGATCTTCTTCCTCCAGTCCTGGGTCGTGCGCCCTCGTCTCCTCAGCCCTTCCCTGACCTGTTGCGGTGGGGAAGGGGAGTGCGTGCGGACAGAACAGGGGATCGCTTCTTCCCGGGGCTCGGCTCGGTAGCCGCGGGAACAGTGCAGCTCAGCCAGCGACGCGCACAGGCGGCGGACTAGTGCGCAGTGGCCGCGATCGCTCTCTGCTAGCTCGCGGGTTCACAAGCTCTGCGCGCCGGTCGCCAGACGCTGGGGGGCCTAGACCACGCCCCCGAAGGAGGCCCCGCCCTCGGGCCCGCCCCTTCCCACCCTCTGGCCGCTGGACCCTGTTCCTCCCCGGCCCACGCCCTCTAGCTGGCGCCACCCAACTGGCGGGGAACGTCGCGGCTCTCCCGGGAGACTGGTGGGAGGACTGTGGGGGAGCTGTGGCTCAGGATGGAATATGGCTGTGACCGCCCCGGCCGCGCGGGTGACCCTGCCCCAGGCTGCTGTGGGGCGCAAGAACCCTTTCGCTTTACAGCGAGATTAAGCTCAGGGTCAAGTTCTGACTACAAGTGTCAACGAGCCTTTTTGCAGTCTCCTACACCATTGAAACAAATTCTGTGCCCTTTAAAGAAGATAATAACTAACATCTGGGGAGCGGTTTACAGTTTATAAAGGGCTTTTCACACACAGGCCCGTTTCATCTTCACAACACCCTTATAAAACAGATATATTGTTCCCATTTCCCAAATAATGAAACCGAAGCGCTAAAAAACATGTACTCAATGTCACAAGCTACAAAGCGGCACCGGAAACCGAGTCTTCCGAATCCAGCCTCCGGGTTTTTGCCCTCAACCAACCCAAAACTAGAAAATTCTAACGGGTATAGGGGCTGTGGCAGAGCGAGCCCCCAAAAGAAGGGGAAACCTGATTCTGGTTAAGTTGCTGCCTGATTCCTGCTAGGAACACACCAAGGAAAGCTGCAAGCGGTCCTTACCTCACGGTACTTTCCTTCCGCAAAGAGACGCAGAAAGACTACATCAAATGGCCCAGACGGGATTTTTTTTTCCTCCCGGTATCTTATGGTATAAAATTGGTGAAATTATTTGGTTGAAGAAAGTCGCTTTACTTAAATACAATACAAGTAACGTAAACTAATATAATGTATGAAAATAAGCCCCTTCTTTGTGCCCTCTGCGTTCTTTCCTTTTTAATATTTTTTCCTTTTTTTTTCCTTTTTTTGGCCGCCACTTAATCTTGCCCTTTATTGTCCACATAACTGAAAACTTAATCGGTAGATATTTGCATTTCCAAATTAAACCCTTGGCTACCTATTTCCCAATGGATTGTTTTCCAAAATATGACTCCTGTCTTTACTCCCTATGCTCCCGTGGGGGATTAGTTAGATTACTCTTAACAGCTAAAATAATTAAGGTGTCCCTGATGAAACTCAGTGGTGTTTCTAGGTGAAAGCTTTCCCCCTCCCTGAGCAGGGTGGGAAGAGTCACCTATGACAGCTGTCTGTGAACTTCTCATAGGTTTCTAACAGACACTATTCTAATCAATAACAAATACTTAACCTTGAGTGGTGCCTGTGGCTCAAAGGAATAGGGCACCGTTCCCATATGCCAGAGGTGGCAGGTTCAAACCCAGCCCTGCCCAAAAACTGCAAAACAAACAAACAAACAAAAAAAAAAAACAACTTTAACCTTTTTATTGTATAACACACATTTCACTGTAAAAAATATATAAGCATAGTAACATTTTATAATTTGAAAGTTTTTACTACTTCTATCAGAAACATTTCCCTTTTTTGTATTCTTTCTGTATTATCCCACAGCACCTCCTGAAATGTTCTTCAAACTGTAGTCAACTTCATAAATGACGTTAACAGTGGAAGTTTGATAATTGTATTTTTCCTGCCTTTGCAGTTGAGGAATACAATTGTGGAAATTTTGGGGGGGGGGCTGGGCTGGGTTTGAACCCACCACCTCTGACATATGCGGCTGGCGCTCTACCCTTTTGAGCCACAAGCTCCACCCCGCTTTTTTTTCTTTTTTAAAGACAGAGTCTCACTTTATCGCCCTGGGTAGAGTGCGTGGAGTCACAGTTCCCAGCAACCTCCAACTCTTGGGCTTAAACGATTCTCTTGCCTCACCCTAGCTGGGAATACAACACCCGGCTTTTTTTAGGTTTTTTTTTTTTTTTAAGAGACAGTCTCACTTTATCGCCTTTGGTAGAGTGTGGTGGCATCACAGCTTACAGCAACCTCCAACTCCTGGGCTCAGGCAATTCTCTTGCCTCAGCCTCCCGAGCAGCTGGGACTACAGGCACCCACCACAACACCTGGTTATTTTGCTGTTGTTGTAATTTGTCTGGGGACCGGGTTTGAACCCGCCACCCTCTGTATATGGTGCCGGCGCCTTACTCACTGAGCCACAGGCGCTGCCCTAGTTATTTTTTTTTTTAAGACTTTTATTTCTTTACTTCTTGTTGTTGTTGTTGCAGTTTGGCCCAGGCCAGGTTCGAACCCACCACCGTTGGTATATGGGGCCGGCACCCTACTCACTGAGCCACAGGTGCCTC
>NW_003852434.1:3359047-3363865 GCF_000181295.1 Otolemur garnettii
CCTAGTTGTGGAAAATTTTGTTGAATGATGTAGCTTTGATTCAGGAAGTAGTCCATTCCATGGATATGAATATTAATTAGAGCATGTGCTAGGTGATGGGTCATACCAATCACAAAGGCAGGCCTCCTGTTGTCATGAGATTCCAATGTGGTGGCAAAAACAAGCAAGTAAATAAAAAAAAAAAATTGTGGGCGGTGCCTGTGGCTCAGTGGGTAAGGCGCCAGCCCCACATACCGAGGGTGGTGGGTTCAAACCCAGCCCCGGCCAAACTGCAAGAATAAAGTAGCCCGGTTGTGACTCTACCCAGGGTGATAAAGTGAGAAGAAAAAAAAAGTAAATAAAAATAATAAATAGTTATTCCGATGAGCACTTTCATTGATTTATTTCCTGAATAGTGACAGGTTATTTTGAAACTCTGAAATCCATATTAATTTCTTGGCTCAGCACCTGTAGCACAGTGATTACGGCACCGGCCGCATGCACTGAGGCTGGCGGGTTCAAACCCGCCCGGGTCAGCTAAAAAACAATTACACTGCAACAACTACAACAAAAAATATAGCCGGGCGTTGTGGCGGGCGCCTGTAGTCCCAGCTACGTGGAGAGCTGAGGCAAGAGAATCGATAAGCCCGAGAGTTTGAAGTTGCTGCTAGCTGTGATCCCACGGCACTATACCGAGGGCAACATAGTGAGACTCTGCCTAAAAATAAAATTAATTTTCTTATAATAAATAAAGAAAAAAGTGCAATAGCCATTCCAGTAAGTTGTTTTGTTGTTTTTTTGTTTTGTTTAATAGAGTCTCACTATGGCACGCTCTGTATAGGGCTGTGGCATCACAGCTCACAGCAACCTCTAACTCCTGAGCTCAAGCGATTCTCCTGCCTCCACCTCCCAAGTAGCTGGGACTACAGGTGCCTGCCACAACATCCGGCCATTTTTTGGTTGCAGCCATCATTGTTGTTTGGCGCCCTGGGCCGGATTCCAACCTGCCAGCTCAGGTGTATGTGGCTGGCGCCGTAGCAGCTTGAGCCACAAGCTCAGAGCCTATCATGCAAATTCTTAAATTACATTTTTAGCATACTCCATGAAATTCCAGCACTTTCTTAATTTTTTTTTTTTTTTGACATAGAGTCTCATTTTGTCTTTCCAGGTAGAGTTCCATGTGTCACAGCTCATAGCAACCTTAAAATCTTGGGCCTCAGCTTCCCAAATCTCTGGGACTATAGGCGCTGGCCACAATGCCCAGCTATCTTTAGAGATGAGGTCTCACTCTGGCTCAGGCTGGTCTCAAATCTGTGAGCTCACACAATCCACCTGCCTCAGCCTCCCAGAGTGCTAAAATATAGGTGTGAGCCACCAGGCCAGGCCAGGCCAATTTTCCTTTTTCTTTTTTAAATTTCAGATTAAGGGCCAGGCGCAGTGACTCAAGCCTGTAATCCTAGCACTCAGGGAGGCCGAGGCAGGTGGATTGTGTGAGCTCACAGGTTCAAGACCAGCCTGAGCCAGAGTGAAACCTCATCTCTAAAGACAGCTGGGAGTTGTGGCGGGTGCCTGTAGTTCCAGCGATTCCGGAAGCTGAGGCAACAGAATTGATTGAGCCTGAGAGTTTGAGGTTTCTGTGAGCTATGATGCCACGGCAGTCTACCAAGGACGACAAAGTGAGTCTCTATCTCAAAAAATAAATAACTAAATAAATTTCAGATTCATATGAGGGTACAAATGATCAGGTTACCGTCTTTGTGTTTGTTAGGTAAGGTCCCTGTTGTAGTTGTGCCCCACACGTGGGAGGTGTGCCTTGCACCCTTAGCTCTTTCTTAATCTTTGACAATTTAGTTACATACATTTCAGATTATGTTTCTGATGTCTCTGAGATGAGTGCCTTTCTTAAAAAAAAAAAAAAAGAAAACAGAACTGAGGAAAAAATCTCCCTTTTTAATACAATGATGGTACTTTTTACCTGCTTCTCCCTGTGAAGGCTCCTGGGATGTTACCAGATAATTGTCAGCCCTGATTTTACTTAAAACTTCAAAACAAACAAATAAAACCCTTAGGACTCATACAAGCTCATAGAATGTATTCTCAGAGCACCTGATCAGTCCAAAGAGCGAGAACATAACACTAAGGTGGCGGTAAGGTAGGGGGTTGTGGCTTGACTAACCTGAAGTGCTCCTAGACTCTGCAGTCAGCAAGATCTATGCACTCACTATAAACCAGCAGTTTCAATCATTGCTCCGAAATGTCTCCATGTGTATCTCAAAGGGCATTCATTTCTTTCCCCAAAGTGTAAATAAATCCCAACCAAATAGTAAGCAGAGCATAGAGTTGTGATGAAAAAGTGGGAAGGTGGGATCGATGGGAAAGGGAGACACGGGCACTGAGAAAGGAGGAGGAAGTATTAAAGGGAAGTGAGGAAAAGCCAGTTCCCAAAAAAGAACATGAACCAAGAGCAGAGCAAGACTTCAAGGCAAAAATTATGAGAGGCAGTGATAAGAGACAAGACCAGGAAAGGTCAACCAGAAACTGATGACAAAGGGCCCTCCATGCCAACCTAGGGGGGTTTCCTTTCTTTCTAAATGCAGTTCACAGGAGATTGATTTGATCATGTTTCATTTTAGAAAGATCACTGTGGTTGCCATATGAAAATGGATTGGAGACAGTAAGGCTGCAGTTATCATCCCTGAGGGCATGGAAGAAAATGCACAGAAAGCCAGGATTAGATTGTGGGCAGATAGAGAAATTCCTAGTTATATGTCTGCACCTGGGATACAGATATGCAAATGTGAGCATGTTATAAGAAGACCCAGGAGCAGAATTATTAAAATTAAAATAGCCGTCTTTCTTTTATGACGAACACTGGTTTCTGGTGACCTGACATCACTTTTTCTAACAAATACAATATGAGTTTTATGTTAATGTGTGAGTTTTTCCTCACTGCTACACAGTAGTGCCAATCCCAGTGGGGATTATGAGCGTTTTTAGTCATGTAATTGTATTGTTAAATTGATTTTACATTTAAAATAGCAATTTTCAAAGTTCCAGTGAATATGGAGCAATACACAATGTGAGCATAACTTTCATATTTCCCCCAAATATATAATATACACATACGTATGCATATATATGTACATATCCACATATATGGATTTAACTGAGTTTTTAGAATTTGCCAGTCATTTCTCACATATAATTATATTTAATCTGGCTTGGCGCCCATAGTTCAGTGAGTAGGGCACCTACCACATACACTGAAGCTGGCGGGTTCCAGCCTGGCCCAAGTCTGCTAAACAACAATGATAATTGCAACCAAAAAATAGCTGGGCATTGTGGCAGGCACCTAGTCCCAGCTACTCCAGAGGCTAAGGCAAGAGAATCGATTAAGCCCAAGAGTTTGAGGTTGCTGTGAGCTGTGACGCCATGGCACTCTACTGAGGGCAACATAGTGAGACTCTGTCTCAAAAAAAGAAAAAAAGAATTTTATTGAATCCCCTTGAAAAATATGTATATTTTCTAGTTCATGTATGAACTAGATCAGAGTGATCATGATTATACATGTACAATCATGATCAATCATCTTGATCATGATTATACAACAAATAAATAGCAGAGGTAGGATTTGTTTGTCCTTTTTTTTTTTTTTTCAGTGACAGGGTCTCACTTTGTCACCCTCTGTAGAGTGAGTGGCATCACAACTCACAGCACCCTCCAACTCCTGGGCTAGGCAATTCTCTTGCCTTAGCCTCCTGAGTAGCTGGGACACAGGCACCCACTACAATGCCTGGCTATTTTTTTTTGTTGCAGTTTGGCCAGGGTCAGATTTGAACCCACCACTCTTGGTAGATGGGGCTGGTGCTCTACTCACTGAGCCACAGGCACTGCCTTTTGTCTCCTGTTTTGACAGAGTTTCACTTTGTCACCCTCGGTAGAGTGCCATGCTCAGCCAGAGGTAGGATTTGAACTCAGCTCTTCTATGGTTAAAGGGTATGTTCTTTTTTTTTTCTTTTTTTGAGACAGAGTTTTATTATGTCACTCTTTGGTAGAGTGCCGTGGCATCACAGCTCACAGCAACCTTAAATTCTTGGGTTCAAGCGATTCTCTTGCCTCAGCCTCCCAAGTAGCTGGGACAATGCCTGGCAATTTTTTTGTTGCATTTGTCATTGTTGTTTAGCAGGCCGGGGCTAGGTTCAAACCTGCCGGCCCCAGTGTACGTGGCCGGTGCCCTAACCACTAAGCTATGGGCGCTGAGCCCAAAGGGCATGTTCTTGTCATTATACAGAGAATTAAATGAGGATAAGTATCCCAACTAATGCCTATTAAATTTGCATCAGCAGGCTCAAGGGAGTTGGCAATGGGATTTGCATTCTGACAGTTTCATCTGGTGGTCTAAATAAGAAAAGGGTAAGGGCCAGGTGCAGTAGCTCATGCCTGCCTGTAATCCCAGCACTCTGGGAGGCCACGGCAGGTGGATTGCTTGAACTCAAGAGTTCAAAATCAGCCTGAGCAAGAGATAGATCCCCTTCTCTTCTAAAAATAGAAAAACTAGAGGGAAATTGTAGTTGGTGCCTATAGTTCCAGCTATTCAGAAGGCTGAGGCAAGAGGATTGCTGAAGCCCAAGAGTTTGAGGTTGCTGTGAGCTATAATACTATGTCTCTCTACCCAGGTCAACAAGTGAGGCTCTGTCAAAAAAAAGAAAGAAAAGAGAGAAAGAGAAGAAAGAGGGTGGTGTCTTGGGCTTAAAAGGGTAGGGTACCAGTCCCATATGTCAGAGGTGGCAGGTTCAAACCCAGCCCCAGCCAAAAAAAAAAAAAAAGAAAGATAGAAAG
>NW_003852434.1:3364024-3369835 GCF_000181295.1 Otolemur garnettii
TTTTTTTTGAGACAGAGCCTCAAGCTGTCACCCTGGGTAGAGTGCTGTAGCATCACAGCTCACAGCAACCTCCAACTCCTAGACTCAAGCAGTTGTCTTGCCTCAGCCTCCCGAGTAGTTGGGACTATAGGCATCCGCCGCAACACCCGGCCTTTTTTTGGTTGTATCTGTCATTGTTGTTTGGCAGGCCCAGGCTGGATTTGAACCTGCCAGCTCTTGGCCACTTGAGCTACAGGCACCAAGCCATAAAAGCCAAATTATGATGCCCCCAATGGAGCGGGACTGGACACATGAGCATCCTAGAGACTATGGCCTATCAAGGACTCAGACTCAGTACTATGATTCACCCCAACCCATATTCCTCTTTTAAGTTCCAGACTATCACCCTCATTTGTGTGTGAGAAATTTCCATGTATGTGTCCAAAATTCAATGGCTGTAATAGGGAACTCCTAGTTTATTCGCTCTGTGCCCATTCTTCCACAGCCCACCCAACTTAATTCCTCTTATGTGGTTAATCAACTTTTGTTAATAGTAAAGATAGAGATCAGGATTCAAGTGTTAATTACTTATCAAATTAGGTCCAACTTTCCTTTTAACTATCACCCTTCCCTACATGTTTTCTGCCTTTTTACTTTTTTATTCTTTTATTGACTACTAAGTGTCAGGTATCAATTCTATTCAAGTCTGAGGACATGAAGACAGATAAGAGACTGACCTTGCCCATGGGAAGTTTCTATGTGTGTATCTGGAAGGGGAATGTGCCCGGCAGAAGTCTAAGATGGTGCCAAGTCCTCACTCCTGCTGTTCATGCACTGTTTAATTTCTTCTCCTTGAGTGTGGGTGGGGCTGACCAAACCAGGTGAGCTCTTTTTATAAAAGGATCTAGGTACATGCCCACACAAGAGAAAAACTCCATTCAAGTTGGAGGGATGGGGAAGGCGGGTTGGGGAAGAGAGGAGGAGTAAGGGAGATTTGTGTGCTCCCGCTTAGTGGGCATAATGTGAGGGTATGTGGCACAACTCCTGGGTGTGCGACACAACTACAACAGGGACTTTACCTAACAAATGCAAAGATTGTAACCTCATTGTACCCTCAAATTCATCTGAAATTAAAAAATAAATAAAAATACATTAAAAAGCATCTGGAGATCAAAGAAATAGTAAGATTCAAAGCTACAGCAGAGGCTCAGTGCCCGTAGCTCAGTGGTTAGGGTGCCAGCCACATGCACCTGGGCTGGTGGGTTCTAACCCAGCCGGAGCCTGCTAAACAAACAAAACAATAGCTGGGCGTTGTTGCAGGTGCCTGCAGTCCCAGCTACAAGGGGGGCTGAGGCAAGAGAATCACTTGAGCCCAAGAGTTTGAGGTTGTTGTGAGCTGTGATGCCATGGCACTCTACCCAGGGAGACATAGTGAGACTCTGTTTCAAAAAGAAAAAAAAAAGCTACAGCAGAGATTCAAAGCTATAGCAAATGCTCTTCTGTTGGCCTTGAAAGAGCAAATTCCCATGTTTGTGGAGAGGTCTTTATAGCAAAGACCTGAGAGCAAAATCTAGCAGTTGAGTGTAGCCTCTGGCCAACAGCTAAATAATAATAATAACAGGGGGCGCTTGTTGCTCAGTGGTTTAGGAGCTGGCCACATGCTCCAGGGCTGGAGCTCCAAACCCAGCCCTGGCCTGCTAAACAAACAACAACAACAACAACAACAACAAAAATAGCTGGGCATTGTGGCAGGTGCCTGTACTCCCAGCTACTTGGGAGGCTGAGGCAAGAGAATCACTTAAGCCCAAGAGTTTAAGGTTGCTGTGAGCTGTGACACCACAGTACTCTACTGAGGGTGACAAAATGAGACTCTGTCTCAATAAAATAATAATAATAATAATAGGGCAGCACCTGTGGCTCAGTGAGTAGGGTGCCAGCCCATATACTAAGGGTGGCAGGTTCAAACCTGGCCCCCACCAAACTGCAACAAAAATAGCCAGGTATTGTGGTGGGTGCCTGTAGTCCCAGCTACTGGGGAGGCTGAGGTAAGAGAATCGCTTAAGTCTAGGAGTTGGAGTTTGTTGTAAGCTGTGAGAAGCCATGGCACTCTACCGAGGGTGATAAAGTAAGACTCTGTCTCTACAAAAAATAATAATAATAACAGAAACCTCAGTCATATGACTGCAAGGAAACAAATTCTGTGGAGAGAATGTGGAAATGAGTCTTCTCCTTGTCCAGCCTCCAGAGGAAGCTACATCTTGAGTTAGCCTGGTGACATCCTGAGCAGGAGACCCAGGTAGAATGTCCTGCAATGATGACCCACAGAGGCTGTGAGGTCCCGCAGCCACAGAACACGAATACAAAGGGATGGAAGAATGAACAGGGCACTGTCCCATGGCCTGCGTAGTCCCGCACTGGAGGCCTGCATGGTAGAACACAGGGCGTGCTGAGCGCACAGGCAGGGACACCCACCACACTCTGAAGGTCTCCGGGAAGGCATCCTGCCCGATGAATCCTAACGGATAAGAGGGGTTGGAGGCAATGTTTGTGAGCGGGGCAGGCATGATGCTTTGTACGCTGAAGGAACGAGATGTGCACAAGTCCTAAAGTCGTAGGGTTCATGGTGACTTTTAGAAGCTAAAAATGCGGCTCGGCGCCTGTGGCTCGACCGGCTAAGGCGCCAGCCAGGTACACCTAGGGTGGCGGGTTCAGGTCCCCAGCCCGGACTCGCCAAACAGCAATGATGGCTGCAACCAAAAAATAGCCAGGCGTTGTAGCGGGCACCTGTGGTCCCAGCTGCTTGGGAGGCAGAGGCGGGAGACTCGCTTGAGCCCAGGAGTTGGAGGTTGCTGTGAGCTGTGATGCCACGGCACTCTACCCAGGGCAACAGCTTGAGGCTCTGTCTAAAAAAAAAAAAAAAAAAAAAGAAGCTAAAAATGCCTCCATATGTCTAAAATTAGGGAAGGAATGGAAAAATATAAAGATAGAGATGTAAGAAGGGGTGAGAAAAGAAGACAACACTTACCACTTAGTGACTGTGCACTGTGTCACAGCTCAGAGTGACATTTCATTACCTCTCACAGCACCCCCAAGTTAAAGACCCATGTAACTGGTCATTTGTTTGCCTTGAAACCAGTCTGTGCCCTTCCTCTCCTCTGCCTTGAATCCCAGGGGATGATTCAAACTACTTTTTCCAGGCGTCTTTGCTGGGAAACAAGCCTGACAAGGAAGGCACTGGATGGAAACTGAAGGGCAGGAAGAGAGGAGTCTCCGGGGTGTTCCTCTTCTCTCTCTGGTTCTGACCCAGTGTTCACAGCTTCTCCATAGCTCCAGCTGCTCCTACAGATCCCAGTGAAGGGCCCTGTGTCCTGAACCCCAGTACACCAAGTTCGCCTTTGTCCCCACCTTAGGAGAGACAGTTGCTTCATGGGGTTGCTTAATCACTGGTAGCTTCACCTTCCCCGTCTGGTCTTTCAGATCTTCAGTCTACCCCTTTATAACTAGGTCGGTGTTATTTCTCTATCTGCTTTCTCAATCATCACTTTTACCGATGAATAAGTGAGAATCAGAAAGATTGAGCACCATGCCGAGTGGCACAGTTAGCATATTTACCACGGGGCTGGGGGTAGACGAAGTCTGTTTGACTGCAATGCATGTCTCTTTCTACCTAGTCGCATAGACCCTCCGAGTTTACCATCCCCAGTTTACCATCACCTGAGCCAGCTGCCTAATATTTCATGATTACGGCAGCATCTCAACTGAGCTCTCGGCCTCCTCTCATCTGAACTACCAGATGGGTCCTCTTCAAGTCTGTCTCTGGTTGTGTGAGTTATCTGTCAACTGCAAAGAGGATGAAGAATCATCTCCTCATTTTAGACTTAAGTCTTTCTTTCTTTCTTTCTTTCTCTCTTTCTCTCTTTCTCTCTTTCCTTCTTTCCTTCTTTCTTTCTTTCCGAGACAGAGTTCTACCCTATGCTCTAAGCAGAGTGCAATGGCTTATCAGCTCACACAACCTCAAACTTGGGCTGTGGGAATCTACTGCCTCAGCCTCTGAAGCCACTGGGATTACAGGCACTTGCAGAGGTGCCTGGCTGGGTTTTTCAATTTTTTTCATGAGTTGAGGTCTCACTCTTGCTCAGACAAGCCTTGAACTCCTGAACTCAAGCAATCCTCCCACCTCAGCCTCCCACAGTGCTGGGATTACAGGTGTGAGCTGCCTCTCCTCTCCTCTCCTCTCTTCTTTCTCTTTCCCTTCCCTCCCTTCCTTCCTTCTTCTTCTTCTTTTTTTTTTTTTTGACAGATCCTCACTCTGTTGCTTAGACTAGAGTACCATGGCCTGAGCCTAGCTCACAGCAGCCTCAAACTCCTGGGCTCAAGCAATCCTACTTCAGCCTTCTGAGGAACTGGGACTACTGGTGCCCATCATAACGCCCAACTAATTTTTCTTTCTTTTTTTTTTTTTTTTTTTGCAGTTTTTGGCCGAGGCTTGGTCTGAACCCGCCACCTCCAGCATATGGGGCTGGCACCCTACTCCTTTGAGCCACAGGAGCTGCCCTAATTTTTCTATTTTTAATAGAGATGGGGTCTTGCTCTTCCTCAGGCTTGTCTCAAACTCCCAGGCTCAACAAATCCTCCCACCTCAGCTTCTTAGAGTGCTAGAATTACAGGTGTGAGTCACCGGGCCTGGCCAACATTATTTCTTTCTTCTAGAATAGGTATTGATAAACTTTTCCTACAAAAGACGAAATAACAAATATTTTAAGCTTCGTGAGCCACATGGTTTTAGTCACAACTCCACAATTCTGCCATAAGAGCACAAGAGCAGCCATAGACAGTACATAAAGAATATGACTATTCCAATAAGACATTATTACAAAAACAGGGGGCAGGTTGTAGATTGCTGTAGTTTGTTGACCTCCTTCTCTAAAAACTCACAGCTAAACAGCAGGAAATACTAATGAATTAAGCATAGCAAAAAATATAGAGGATAGGAGCAGAAGTGCCAGCATCTATGTAAGATGAGTCCCAAAAGGCAAAATTAAAAATCAAAAGAAGGCAGGCATGGTGGTACATGCTATATAGTCCCAGCTACTAGGGAGGTTCAGGCAGGAGGATTGCTTGTTGTTTGGGCTGGAGTGCAGTTGCTATTTATAGATGCAACTATGATATACTATAGCCTTGAACTCCTGGGTTCAAACTTCCTAACTCAGTTTTCTGAGCAGCTGGGACTGCAGGCCTACAGCATTGCATCCAGCTCCTTATGATGGAATTTAAGAGTAACACAGAAAGGCAGGGTGCAGTGGCTCACACCTGTAATCCTAGTATTCTGGGAGGCCCAGGTGTGTGGATTATTTGAGCTCAAGAGTTCAAGATCAGAGTGAGACCCCTGTCTCTAAAAATAACCAGGACTTGTGGCAGGTACCTGTAGTCCTTGCACTCTACCAGGACAATGAAGTGAGAGTCTGTCTCAAAAATAAATAAAATAAAAATAGTAACACAGAGAAGAAATTCTGAGACCTTTTAGAGAGAAAGAATGTGTATATATGATCTATGAAGGAACCAAGACCATACTGATATTAGATTTCTCAACAGCACACCGGCTGTAAGAAGACAAAGGAATAATACTTATTAAATACTCCTCCAAAAACCTTTGAACCTGGAATTTTATACTAAAAGTATAAGTAAATCCTTCAAATGTAAATTGTCGGGGGGGTTTTTTGCTTTTTTTATGAGACAGAGTCTCACTTGGTCACCCTTGGTAGAGTGCCATGGCATCATTTTTTTTTTTTTTTTGAGACAGAGCCTCAAGCTGTCCCCCTGGGTAGAGTGCTG
>NW_003852434.1:3369918-3371173 GCF_000181295.1 Otolemur garnettii
CGGCCCCGCCACAACGCCCGGCTATTTTTTGGTTGCAGCTGTCATTGTTGTTTTTGGCGGGCCCGGGGTGGATTTGAACCTGTCACCTTAGGTGTATGTGGCTGGCGCCTTAGCCACTTGAGCCACAGGCACTGAGCCTTTTTTTCTTTTGGCCATCTTTAGCTCATAGAAACCTCAAACTCTTGGGCTCAAGCGATCCCACTGCCTCAGCCTCCCAAGTAGCTGGGATTGCAGGTGCCTGCCACAATGCTCAGCTATTTTTATAGATGAGGTCTCGCTCTGGCTCAGCCTGATCTTGAACCCATGAGTTCAGGCAATCTACCCTCCTCAGCTTACCAAGTGGTAGGATTATAGGTGTGAGCCACTGCATCCGGCCCTGTTTTTTTTTTTCTTTTTAATTGTTTGGGATTCATTGAGGATGCAAAGAGTTCAGCTGCACTGATCGCATTTGTTAAAGTCCCTCATATAATGGAGTCCACCCCCAAGACTTGCGCCATACACTGTAACCCCCATCCTCCTCCCCTCTCCCTGCCCCCTAATGCCCCTACCTTCTGCCCATAGTAAACTGTCATTTGAAGCTAAATATTCATTCCAATATAAAGGCATTGTAAAACTGACTTTGGGGCTCAGTCATACATGTTCTCAGAAAATCTGACACTCCAGGACCCACACTGAAAGCATTTTTGAGGAAGTACTGAAATGAGAAGAGAAACAAAAATCCATGTGCATTATAGGAGCCATCAGAGGTAAGATATCAAGAATCTAAGTAAAATTTGTTATAGCCTTCAAAAAGAAAAAAAACAGGACCGAAGAAAAGAGAAAGAGAAACTTAGATTATCAAAAAAAAAAAAAAGAAAGAAAGAAAAACTTAGAACTAAAGGCTCAGTGCCCATAGTTCAGTGAGTAGGGCGCTGGCCACATACACCAAAGCTGGAGGGTTCCAACCTGGGCCGGGCCTGCTAAACAACAATGACAACTGCAACCAAAAAATAGCCAGGTATTGTGGCAGGTGCCTGTAGTACCAGCTACTTGGGAGATTGAGGCAAGAGACTTGCTTAAGCTTTAAGTCCAAGAGTTTGAGGTTGCTGTGAGCTGTGATGCCACTGCACTCTACTGAGAGTGACATAGTGAGACTCTGTCTCAAACAAAACAAAACAAAAAACCCAACCCCCCCAAAAACCTTAGAACTAAAATCCTAGAAAATATTAATAAGACCTGAAAGCATGCTAATATATTTATTTTGTTAGGGTAATAA
>NW_003852434.1:3382210-3387346 GCF_000181295.1 Otolemur garnettii
AACCCGCCAGCTCCCTTGTATATGGCTGGTGCTCTAGCCGCTTGAGCTACAGGCACAGAGCCTGATTTTACCTTTAAAAAAATTATACCTTTAAGTAAGTGAGTCACAAACGAGCAAAGAGACAGAAGTAGAGCAGTGGTTGCCAGGGCCTGGGGGTGGGACACGGGACAGAAGGAGTTGTTCTTTAATCAGTACAGTTTGGGAAGATAAAATGTTCTGAAAATGAGCCAGGCACGGTGGCTCACGCCTGTAATCCTAACACTCTGGGAGGCCAGGGTGGGTGGATTGCTCGAACTCAGGAGTTCATGACCAGCCTGAGCAAGAGCAAGACCCCCATCTCTAAAAATAGCTGGTCACTGTGGCAGATGCCTATAGGGAGGTTGAGGCAAGAGGATCACTTGAACCCAGGAGTTTGAGGTTGCTTTGATCTATGATCCCAAGGCACTCTACCAAGGGTGACAAAGTAAGACCCTGTCTCAAAAAAAAAAATTATGTTAGAGAAAGTTTAAGTTGTAAAGTTAACCTACAACTTGATATGACATAATACCAGGGAAAAAGCAGGAAATGGTTAATATTTACAAATAAATGTATATGCATAATAAGCAAAGAAAAAATATGCAGAGCTACCACAGTCCTTGTTTCTATAACTGACTGAGACTACAGGTGATATTTATAATCTCCTTGATCTGCTGCCTACTCTGTATTTCCTTTGCGCTCACCTGGAAGCCCAGCTGGTCAGTGTCTTTCTGGAGTGACCTAAACTTTCACTCCTAAAGTGTCTGAGTCTTCAATATTCCTGCCTTTTATTGTTGGTATAGTTGCCCATTATTGTTTACTGTTGGGTGTTTCTATGGTTTATATTTGTTCCCTAAACTTTATGTGTTGGAAATTTAATCCCCAATGCAAGAGTGTTAAGAGATAGGGCCTGGCAGGGCGTGTGGCTCACGTCTATAATCCGAGCACTCTGTGAGGCTAAGGTGAGTGGATTGCTTGATCTCTGGAGTTCTAGAGTGGCCTTAGCAAGAATGAGACCCCATCTTTACAAAATATAGAAAAAACAAGCTGGGCATGGTGGTGAACGCCTGTAGTCCCACCTACTTGGGAGGCTCAGGCAGGAGGATCTTTGAGCCTAGGAGTTTGAGGTTGCTGTGAGCTACAGTGATGACAGGGCACTTTACCCAGAGCAATGGGGTGAGACTGCCTCCAAAAAACCCCCCCCAAAACAGGCAGCACCCATAGCCCAGTGGATAGGGCGCCGGCCATATACACTGAGGCTGGCGGGTTCAAATGCAGCCTGGGCCAGCTAAAATAACAATGAAAACTGCAATAACAACAATAAAAAATAGCCCGGCATTGTGGCAGATGCCTGTAGTCCTACTACCTGGGAGGCTGAGGCAAAAGAACCACTTAAGCCTGAGAGTTTGAGGTTGCTGTAGCTGTGATGCCTTGGCACTATGCCCAGGTGACAGCTTGAGACTCTGTCTCAAAACAACCAAAAAAAAAACAACCAACCAAACAACAAAACCCCCCCAAACAAAAGAGAGATAGGGCCAGAGATAGGGCCCATAACAGGTGAGTAAGTAATGAAGCCTCTGCTCTCACTGATGGATTAATGTCATTATTGAAGGAGTTGGTTAGTTATCACAGGAGTAGGTTGGTTACAAAGGCAAGTTGGGTCCCCTCCTGTTCTTGAGGAAACAAACACTCTCACCACGTGATACCTCTACCATGTATGACACAGAAAAAAGACCCTCACTGGATGAAGCCCTTTGACTGTGGACTCCTCAGCCTCCTCCTGAACTGTGAGCTCAGTAAACCTCTACTGTTTATGCATTATCCAGTTTGTGGTGATCTGTTATAGCAGCACATAACAGACTCACTCAGAAAATTCGTACTCAAAGTGGGGCTGTTGCCTTAACAAATATCTAGAAGTGGCTATGGAACTGAGTGATGGATAGAGCTTGGAAAACACTGGAGGAGCAGGCTAGAAAAAGCCTACCTTGCTATAAGTGGAATATTTAGGGTGATTCTGGTGGGGGCTCAGTGGAAAAGAGGATCATCTTATTAGAAACTAGAGTAAGTAGCTAAATTGTGCCTATGTCCTGGGCTTTATGGAAGGTAGAATTTTAAGAGTAGAAAAATAAGGCTCAGCGCCTGGGGCTCAAGCAGCTCAGGCAGGAGTCCACAAACATTTTAAACAGGGGGCCGGTTTACTGTCCCTCAGACCATTGGAGGGCCAGACTGCGGGCCCTGGGATGAGTCGGTTGCTAAGCAGGACAGGCAGCTGCAGCAAAAACATCCAGTGGGCCGGATGAATGTCCTAGGCAGGCCGCAGTTTGAGGATGCCTGAGTTAAGGCATCAGCCACATTCACCTGAGCTGGCAGGTTCAAATCCAGCCTGGGCCTGCCAAACAACAACTACAGTTGCAACCAAAAAAAAAAAGTAGCCAGGCATTGTGGCAGGAACCTGTAGTACCAGCTACTTGTGAGGCAGAGGCAGAAGAATCTCTTGAGCCTAGAGGTTGGAGGTTGCTGTGAGCTGTAATGCCACGGCACTCTACCCAGAGAGACAGCTTGAGGCTCTATCTCAAAAAAAAAAAAAAAAAAAGAGTAGAAAAATAAGATATCTGGTAGAAGAGAGTTCCATATTTATTTATTTACACTTATTTATTTTTTTTCTTTCAGAGAGCCTCACTCTGTCTCCCTGGAGTTGAGTGCTGTGGCGTCATAGAACATAGCAACCTCATACTCTTGGGCTCAAGAGATCCTCTTGCCTCAGCCTCCCGAGTAGCTGGGACTATAGATACCCACTACAATGCCCGGCTAGCTTTTCTATTTTAGTAGAGAAGGGGGTCTCACTCTTGCTTAGGCTGGTCTCGAACTCCTGAGCTCAAGGAATCCATCCACCTTGGCCTCCCAGAGTGGTGGGATTATAGGCATGAGACACCATGCCCAGCCGTGTGGTTACTTTTAATCACTTACAGTAAAATGTGAGAGGAAAGAAATGACTTAAAGATGGAATTTACAATTAAAAGACAAACAGAACCGAAAGATTGTGAAAATTTTCAGCCTCGCCATGAAAAAAATGAAAAAGTGAGAGAGAGAGAACACTAAAGGTGTGGACACATGACCACTTGCTGAGAAGTTTAATGCAGGTAGAACCAAAAAAGGAGGGGGGAGGATTTTTTTGTCTTTTTCCTGGAGCTGGGACACGCTCCTCCTCTGGTTCTTTGACGTCAGAATTCCGGGATTTCTGGCCTTGGAACTCTAAGAATTATATGAGTGGGATTCCAGGTCCTCAGGCCTTTGGCCTATGACTGGGAATTGTACCTCAGCCTCCCTGGTTCTGAGGCTTTTGAACTTGGACTGAGCCATGGGATTGGCATTCCAGGGTTTCCAGCTTGCTGGCTGCCTGCTATGGGACTTCCAGAGAATGCCCCAGGAAATCCCCTGGGCCCTGTACACAGTCTTGCTTGTACTCGTGGTTTAGCAGCAACAGGCACCATAGTTCCCTTCTGGGCAATTGAAATCAATCGCTCCAGCAGTTCAGAGGTCATTTTTTATGCCTGTTGGTTTGGGACATAAGCACCCCAAGATGGCCAGTTGTATCCTTATCTTCAGATTCATTGGGTACATTGCTGTGTCCCTGGTGGAAACATTCCTGTCTTTAGAACAAAGATCTTTAAATCAGCAAATCTCAGGGTTGCTGGGATGAGAAGCAAAAATGTTTTGAGTGGGTTGTGTGATACACTAGTGAGAGAGGCCACTCCCACCAGCACTCCTCTGGACTCTCGTATTCTGGCTATGGAGGAGACGGCACATTCAAAGCACATTTGGCATCTTACAAGTCACAACCCCAACTTTAAAGATGTTGTCTCACAGCTGGCCTACTGTGGTCTGAGTGTTTGTGTGCCCCTCGGATTTATATGTTGAAATCTTCACCCCAAGGTGGTGGTATTTAGAGTTAGGAACTTTGACTGCTGGTAAGGTCATGAAGAGAGAGACCTCACGAATAGGACTAGTGAATGCCCTTATAAATAAAGAGGACTAAGGGAGACCCTTCACCCCTTCTGTGATGTGAGGCTAGAGTGAAAAGGAGGCTGTCTTTGAGGAAGAGAGACCTCACCAGACACTGTATTTCTTTTTCTTTCTTTTTTGAGAGAGAATATCTCTCTGTTGCCCTGGGATTACAGGTGCCCACTATAATGCCCAGCTATTTTTTTAGAGGTGGCATCTCACTCTTGCTCAGGCTTGTCTCAGACTCTTGAGCTTGAATGATCCTCCTGCCTCGGCCTCCCAAAGTGCTGGGATTATAGGCCAGATACTAAATTTCATGGCACCTTGATCTTGGACGTCTTAGCCTCCAGAACTGTCATGTACCACAGAAGGACATTTTGGTCAATGACAGACCACATATACAATGATGATATAATATAATATATATAATAGAGCTGAAAAATTTCTGTAACTAGTGATGTCATAGCCATCAAGCATCGCAGTGCATTACCTTTTCTGTGCTTAGATACCCCAATGCTTACCACTGTAAGCCTACAGTTGCCTACGGTATTCAGTACAAGTATATTGAATGAGTGTTTGTGTGCCCCTCGGATTTATATGTTAAAAAGAAATGTAGTGTCTGGTGAGGTCTCTCTTCCTCAAAGACATAGCTCACAGCAACATGCTGTACAGGTGTATAGCCCTGGAGCCACAGGCTGCACCATACAGCCTAGGTGTGCAGTGGGGCTGTGCCATCTAGGTTGTGTGAGAGCACTCTATGATGTTTGCTTGATGATGAAATCACCTGATGATGTATTTCTTGGATATGTGTCCATCAGCAAGTGATGCATGACTACAGATTTCTGTTGTTTATAAACCACCCAGTCTACATAGCATTTGTTATTGTGACTTAAGCAGACTAAAACAGGCACCATAAATAAGTTTTCAGTAAGTTAGGGCAGCCACTTCCAGGTGGAAAATCTAAATCCCTTTTTTTTCTTTTCTCTTTGTAGACAGAGTCTCACTCTGTCTCCTGTGGCGTCATAGCTCACAGCAACCTCAAACTCTTGGACTCAAGTGATCCTCTAGCCTCAGCCTTCCAAGTAGCTGAGATTACAGGTGGCCACCACAACACCTGGC
>NW_003852434.1:3388132-3389828 GCF_000181295.1 Otolemur garnettii
CTGGGTAGAGTGCTAAGCTGCAGCATCCTAGCTCACAGCAACTTCAGACTCCTGGGCTCAAGCAATCCTCTTGCCCCAAGTAGCTGGGACTATAAGTGCCCACCACAACACCCAGCTAATTTTTCTATTTTTTAGTAGAGATCGTGTCTGGTTTTGCTCCGGTTGGTCTCCAATTTCTGAGTTCAAGTGGTCCACCCGTCAGCCTCCCAGAGTGCTAGGATACAGGCATGGACCACTGTTGCTGGCCTCTATGAACTTTTATCCATATTCATATATCTATACACACATAAACATATATATACACACGTGTTGATTAGCTCTGTCCCTTGAGAAGAACTGGGAGTAGTGACATCTCAATAGCAAAGAGCAAAACTGTGCCCAGATATGGGTTTTCAAATACCATTTTAAGAACAGGCAACGCAACTTATAGACAAATCTAGGCACTGACTATTTGGGAGATGTATGAATTCAAGGAAGACAGAAAGTGGTGCTGCTTACAGTGAGAGCACAGGAGTTGTCGTGATTCAGGGACCAAGCAAGCTTTGGATTCAGACCAAGAAAAGGGTTGATTTCAGCTCTGGATTTACTAAGTAAGTAATGTACGGGCAAGAGCTTTCTTAACATTTCTGAGCCTTGGCTTCGCCTTTGCTCACTGTGACATGTTAAGGAAGAAAGAGACAATATAAGTGAAATGTCTGGAGTCTGGCATGTTGTGAGCGCTCAGGACTCTCACCAGGAAGGCCAGAAAGCTGCTGCAGCAGTGAAAATCACTCCCAGAAATAAACAAAAACAAGAAAGCTCTCTGAAACTTTCCAGGGATTTGGTGACATTCCAGGGGCTTTCCAGTCCCATATACCAGCAGGGAAGTTAATATGCAGCAGTTTTATGTTAATTAAACCTATTAAGAAAATTTGATATAGATCTATGACCCGTGTGTTGGATATTCCCAAGAGTGGGGTGTAGGGTGGGGACGGGATAAGAGGAATTATGCCAATCTGATTTTATTCCACAAAACTAATGAGCTGGGGAAAGCACGGTGGCATCAACATAGCTCACTGCAACCCCAAACTCCTGGCCTCCAGCAACCCTCCTGCCTCAGCCTTAGCTGGGACTACAGGTACACGCCATGTCTCCTGGCTAATTTTTCCATTTGGAGTAGAGATGGAGTCTTGTGCTTGCTCAGGCTAGGCTCAAACTCCTGAGCTCAAGGAATCCTCATGCCTCGGCCTCCTAGAGTGCTCGGATTTAGGCATGAGCCACCACATCTGGCCTTGATTTCTTTTTTCTTATGCATAAATCTGGTTATGCTACACCAAACTTATTCCTCAAATCCTGTTGCTGTGAGGATCAACTTTGCATTCCTTAGATGGCGTTTCATGCCCTCCTGAGGAATAATCTGCTACAATTAATAGAGACTATTCCCACCCTGTATTTTGGGATGATAGTTTCACATTTCTAAACACTAAGTCTTCTTTCTTTTCCCCTTTTGCAAAAGATTGCTGCTTTTTATATACTGTCCTTGAAAGAACTTTTTCTATCATAGCTGAACACACCCACAGAAAAGCAAAGAATTTCAAAGATCATTTATGTAATAGTAGTCCCTTGCCTGTCTCCTGTCCCTTGCCCATCACAATTACCCCACCTTCAGAGGCTACAACTTTCATTCTTTTTGGTGATTTTTTTTTTTTTTTTTTTT
>NW_003852434.1:3390343-3393442 GCF_000181295.1 Otolemur garnettii
GCCACCCTCAGTATATGGGGCCGCCGCCCTACCCACTGAGCCACAGGCACAGCCCTATTTATTTTTTATTTATCTTTTAGTTTTTGAGACAGAGTCTCATTTGTCATACTTGGTAGAGTGCTGGTGGCATCACAGCACACAGCACCTTCAAACTCTTGGGCTTTAGTGATTCTCTTGCCTCAGCCTCCTGAGGAGCTGGGACTGCAGGCGCCTGCCACAATGCCTGGCTAGTTTTAGAGACAGGGTCTTGCTCTTGCTCAGGCTGGTCTCAAACTCATGAGCTCAGGCAATGCACCTACCTCGGCCTCCCAGAGTGCTAGGATTACAGGTGTGAAATCTCACCCAGCCAAGATTTCTTTCTTTTATATACACAGTCACACTCTTCCCATCAAGATTTTCTGTCAGTAAAATTATATCACAACTTTACGCAAATCTATATTTGTAAATATTTATAAGTATGTAAATTCTATTCTAGGTTCATTCATGTAGTGTATGACAATTTTTTCTTTTCTGCTTAACTCTTTTTTCCTCAGATTTTCTGTCAGTTTTGTAAAACACCTCTCATCATCTTCAAAAGCATCGGATGTTTTACATAATTTTGTCTTCCTAAAGAAATTTACTAGGTGGTGCCTGTGGCTCAGTGAGTAGGGCACTGACCCCATATATTGAGGTTGGTGGGTTCAAATCCAGCCCTGGCCAAACTTCAACAAAAAATAGCCGGGTGTTGTGGCGGGCGCCTGTGGTCCCACAGCTACTTCTTGGGAGGCTGAGGCAAGAGAATTGCCTAAGCCTAAGAGCTGGAGGTTGCTGTGAACTGTGATGCCATGTCACTCTACCAAGGGTGATAAAGTGAGACTCTGTGTCTAACAGAAAAAAAAAAGAAACTTCCTGGCTGGGCACATTGCCTCACACCTGTAATCATAGTGCTTTGGGAGGCCAAGATGAGAAGTTCTTTTGACACCAGGAGTTTAAGACCCGCCTGGACAATTTAGCAAGATTCCATCTCTCTTTATTTTTTTATTTTACATATATATATGTATATATATATATATATGTATATATATTTTAAGATTCCATCTCTTAAAAAAAAACGAAAACCTCTGGAGACTTGTGCTTTGTCTATGTATGTATTTATTTTTGAGACAGAGTCTCCAGCTGTCGCCCTGGGTAGAGTGCCTTGGCAGCATAGCTCATAACAACCTCCAACTCTTGGGCTCAAGCGATCTTCTTGCCTCAGTTATTCTATTTTTAGTAGAGACAGAGGAGGGGGTCTCGCTTTTTTTTTTTTGGCTCAGGCTGGTCTCAAACTTGTGAGCTCAAGCTATCCACCTGCTTTGGCCTCCCAGAATGTAAAGAATACAGGCGTGAGCCACTGAGCCCGGCCTTATGTTTTGTCCCTTACAGAAGTGCCCTCAAAGCCTGTTCACAGCTACCATCCTGGGACCACTCCTCACCTCTCACCTCACAGTAGAGGTCTTGTTTATTTGGTCCCACATCTTCCCCCTTTTTGGTTTACTCCTTCATTTGGGATACGCTCATTCTCCGGGAGCTTCCTAGAAAGAATTCAATGTAGATATGTTTTTTGAGAGCTTGTGTGCATTAAAATATATATAATATATATTATAAAATATTTATATATTATAAAATATATATATATATATATTTTGAGACAGAGTCTCAAGCTGTTGCCCTGGGTAGAGTGCCATGGCATCATAGCTCATAGCAACCTCCAAATCAGGCCCAAGTGATCCTCTTGCCTCAGTTTTTCTATTTTTAGTAGAGGCAGGATCTCACTTTTGCTCAGCTGATCTCGAACCCATGAGCTGAAGCCATCCACCCAACTCAGCCTCCCAGAGTGCTAGGATTCCAGGCGTAAGCCACTGTGCCTGGCCATTAAAATATTTTTATTCTACTTTTACACTTGAATGATAATTTGGCTGGGCAAAAAAAGTCTTTATTGGAAAATATCTTTCCTCATAATTTTGTCAGCTAGCTCTGAGGGATCTTACCCGGAAGTCTGACTCTCAGTCAGTATATGGGATCAGATTTGTTTGCCTTTTTAGCCTTATTTCCTGTTTTGCACCATACCCTCTGTTTTAGTAAGGATGCCTTCAGAAGCAGGTGAGTGAAAACCAATTCAAAGTGGCTTGAAAAATATGAAAATTTATCTCCCATAGGAAGTATAACTGTATAATGGCACATAAGATGGTTAATTCAATGACATTGTCATTCACCCTGTTTTTTCCATTTTCCAGCTTTCCTTTCCTCTTTTTTCCCTTAGAATAGCTCTCCTCATGGTCACAAGAGGGCTGCAGCAGTTCCAGGTGGGTCCAATATCCAGAGAAAGCTAAAGCAATAATCCCTACATCTGTTCTGTATCTGTTTTTTTAAGGAGATGGGATCTTGCTTTGTCACTCAGACTGCAGTGCAGTGGCACAATCATAGCTCACTGTAACCTTGTAATCTTGTACTCCTGGGGACGATGCCTTCACTCCAGTTTCCTTACATTTTTGTGGAGAAGGGTCTCACTACGTTGCCCAGGCTGGTCTTGAACCCTTGGCCTGCAGTGATCCTCCTGCCTTGACCTCCCAAAGTGCTGAGACTATTGGCATTAGTCATAGCACCTAGCCTTATATCTTTTTTTAGAGTGAGCAAACATTTTCCAGATGCTTCTGGTCAATTTTACCTCACGTCTCAGCACAGAGAATATATTGTCTGTGCACCTGACTCAGTGCCTAAGGGCATAGCACCATCTTCACTAGCTGGACTAATCTTCTCTTTGGCATTATTCCTACTCAGGGGCTTAGAAAGTGTCTAGTATCCACAGAAGCATATGACCAAGCCTGGTGCAGTGGCTCACGCCTATAATCCTAGCACTGTGGGAGGCTAAGGCAGGTGAATTGCCTGAGCCCATGCGTTCGAGACCAGCCTGAGCAAAAGCGAGACTCCCATCTCTAAAAATAGCTGAGTGTTCTGGCTAGCGCCGGTAGTACCAGCTACTTGGGAGGCTAAGACAAGAGAATCACTTAAGCCCAAGAGTTCGACATTACTGTGAGCTGTGACGCCACGGTACTCTACCCAGGGTGACATAGTGAGACT
>NW_003852434.1:3393894-3395585 GCF_000181295.1 Otolemur garnettii
CTTTTGAGACAGAGCCTCAAGCTGTTGCCCTGGGTAGAGTGCTCTGGCATCACAGCTCACAGCAACCTCCAACTCCTGGGCTCAAGTGATTCTCCCGCCTCCACCTCCCAAGTAGCTGGGATTATAGGCAACTGCCACAATGCTGGCTATTTTTTTGGTTGCAGCCATCATTGTTGATTGGCCTGCAGGGCTGGATTCCTACTCTCCAGCTTAGGTCTATGTGGCTGGCCCCTAGCTGCTTGAGCCCCAGGCGCTTAGCCACTTTGCTTCATTATTGATCCTGACTTAATTATAGTTCCCCACTGCTGATGTTTTTAGGCCTTCAGCAGCACTGTCTCCTGCACTTCCTGTCACTCTCTCGAAGAGGCTGAAGAGCAAGCTTGATTTTTGGAGTCTCCCGAGGAAGTCATTTATCTCTCTGCACTTGATGCATGTTAGATTAACATTGTATCTTCTGTAAGAAAGGCAGTGTGTTGGGCGGTGCCCATGGCTCAGTGAGTAGGGAGCCGGACCTATATACTGAGGGGCTGGTGTGCCAAATGGCAACAGAAAAATAGCTGGGCGTTGTGGCAGGCATCTGTAGTCCCAGCTACTCAGGAGGCTGAGGCAAGAGAATCACCTACGCCCAGGAGCTGGAGGTTGCTGTGAGCTGACTCCGTGGCACTCTACAGAGGGCATTAAAGTGAGACTCTGTCTCTAAAAAAAAAAGAAAGAAAGCCTTTGGAAATGTCCATGAAGTCTGTGAACCTGCCCTCTCCCCTTATCTAGAAATGGGTCTTTCCCTACCTCAGGGATGGGGCCCAGGCTGCAGGCTTGCCCTGGCTTCCCCTCTCTCCCTCCTTCACTATCAAGGCTGAGTGGTTCAGGAGAAGACATTGAACCCAAGTTTATTAGGACTGCAAGTCAGTTTCCATGTGCTTCAGACCATAATTTTAGACTCAGGAGGGTCAGTTATACTCCATCTTGTGCTTTGGAGAAAAGAGAAACCCAGCTTTAAGGAGAAGGAGCAAATGCAGAGAGAGGCAGAAACGAAACTGCTGGATGCCCCTGGCTTTCCACTCTGCCTCCGACCCTTCCCCAGGGCTGGCTGCGCTCTTGCTCTTGTGTCCGTGGCATAAGCCAGTATCCTTATTCTAATCCCCTTTTTGGTTTAAACTAGTGCCTTAAAATTCTTTTTTTTTTTTTTTTTTTTTTGTGCAGTTTTTGGCCGGGGCTGGGTTTGAACCTGCTACCTCCGGCATCTAGGGCCGGCGCCCTACTCCTTTGAGCCACAGGCACCGCAATCCTTCTGGACTGAGACTATAAAACCTAAGAGTTTGTGTCGCATGGCTCAGGGCCCTTTCTTACTCCTTTATCACCAGGTTTTACTTATTGCAATCTTGTGAGGAACCTGGTACAGGTGGGAGAGGAAGCTGGGGTGCTGTAAGCAAGTACTGGTGGAAGGGTGTTTGGTTAGGAGGATGGCTCACTTTGTGTGGCATATAGGAAGCACCTAATAAATACTTGAGCGGATGAGCATCCCATACCTCCTAAATCAACTTTTTATTACATTTTTGCTGGGCGTGGTGGCTCACACTTATAATCCTAGCCCTTTGGGAGGCTAAGGCAGGTGGATTGCTTGAGTTCATGAATTTAAGACCAGTTTGAGCAAGAGTTAGACTCCGTCTCTATTAAACATAAAAAAAAAAAAA
>NW_003852434.1:3395642-3397305 GCF_000181295.1 Otolemur garnettii
AAGGAGTAGGGTGCCAGCCCCATATGCCGGAGGTGGCGGGTTCAAACCCAGCCCTGGCCAAAAACTACAAAAAAAAAAAAACCATAAAAAACTAAACAGTGGCTCACGCCTATAATTTTAGCACTCTGGGAGGCCAAGATGGGCGGATTGCTTGGGCTCAGGAGTTTGAGACCAGCCTGATCAAGAGTGACACCCTGTCTCTAAAAAGTAGCAGTGCATTATAAATAAATAAATAAATAAAGCCGGGTGTTGTGGCTGGCACCTGTAGTGCCAGCTACTCAGGAGGCAAGAGGATCACTTGAGCCCAAGAGTTTGAGGTTGTTGTGAGGTATGACACCATGGCACTGTACTCAGGGTGACAGAGTGAGATGAGACTCTGTTTCAAAGAAAAAAAAAAATTATTCATTTATTTATTTTTTTGAGACAGAGTCTCACTGTGTTGCCCTTGGTAGAGTGCTATGGCATCACAGGTCACAGCAACTTCCAACTCTTGTGCTTACGCGATTCTCTTGCCTCAGTCTCCCAAGTAGCTGGGACTACAGGCCCAGCTATTTTTTGGTTGTAGCTGTTATTGTTGTTTGGCAGGCCCCAGCTGGGTTTGAACCGTCAGCTCTGGTGTATGTGGCTGGTTCCCTAGCTGCTGAGCTACAGGTGCCAAGCCTTATTTTATTTTATTTTATTTTTTAAGATAGAGTCTTGTTCTGTTCCCTGGGCTGGGGTGCAGTGGTGGGACTATAGCTTACCACACCATTGAACTCCTGGCTCAAAGATCTTCCTGTCTCAGCCTCCTGAGTAAAGCACTGTTGCTGGCCAGGCACAGTAGCTCACATTTGTAATTCCAGTACTTTGGGAGGCCAAGGTGGGAAGATTGAGGCCAGGAGTTTGGGACCAGGAGTCTAGGCAACACAGGGAGACCCTTGTGTCTACAAAAACACCCCAGCCAGGTATGCTGGTACATGCCTGTATTCTTAGCTACTTGCAATGAGGATGAGGCAAGAGGGTAGCTGGAACTCGAAAGTTTGAGGCTACAGTGGGTGATGTTCACGCCACTGCACTCTGGCCCGGGCAACAGAATGAGAATGTGTCTCAAAACAAACAAATATTCCGCACAAACAGTTTTTATTGAAAAACAAACAAACAAACAAACAACAATACACACACACACACACACACACATACACAAAGCTCCTGGTCGCAAGTCATCCTCCTGCCTCCACCTCCCAAGTAGCTAAGACTACAGGCACACACCACCATGCCCAGTTAATTTTTCTGGTGTCCATAAAGTTCATGTGCAATTTAAAATTTCACCCCATGCTGGGTGTGGTGGCTCACGCCAGTAATCCTAGCACTTTGGGAGGCTGAGGCAGGTGGATGGCCTGAGCTCACAGGTTCAAGACCAGCTTGAGCAAGAGCAAGACCTCGTCTCTAAAAGTAGCCGAGCATTGTGGTAGGCGTTATCTGTAGTTGTAGTCCCAGCTCTTCAGGATGTTGAGGCAAGAGACACTTGAGTCCAAGAGTTGGGGGTTGATATGAGCTATGATGCCACATCACTCTACCAAGGGTGACAAGGTGAGACTCTGTCTCAAAAAAAAAAAAAAATTAAGAAAAATAAAATTACACTCTGGACACCCTGTATTTTGAACAGTTGAGGTCTTGCTACCTT
>NW_003852434.1:3397596-3400403 GCF_000181295.1 Otolemur garnettii
CGCCTTAGCCACTTGAGCCACAGGCGCCGAGCCTCAAGCTGGTCTTAATCTCTTGATTTCAAGGGATCCTACTGTCCTGCCTCTCAAAGTGTTAGGATTACAGGTGTGAGCTACCATGCTCAGCCAAGGAGTTTAAAGTTACAGTGAGCTACAATCAGGCCACTGCACTCCAACCTGGGCAATGGAGTGAGACCCTGTCTCAAAAGAAAAAAACAAAAAACGAAAAACAACCACTCAGGGATCATCCTCAGTTGTCGCACCTGTAGTTGCTGTGTTGGGGTGTCAGTCTTACATTTATTTACCGGTTGACTTCTACCTTCACGCAGCCAGTTTTCTGTAGGTGGAACGATTCTAATGCTGACCTAGGGGATCACCTAGAGACCTTGTAAGGAATTGCAAACAGCTTGGGACCTGAACAAGCTCTCTTGCTCAGAATCTATGCACTGATCTTTCCACCCTCAACCATGTGTTGGCCTACTGGGACTGCTTTTTCAGCTTGGCCAAGTTGGAACTACAGTTCCCAGAATCCTCTTCCTTTTATGATTTGTGTTAGAGTTGGAAAAAGGGAAGCTTGCATGAGATTCAGTGGGTAGAAGTAAACCAGCAGCCCTGTTGTTGCAGAAAGACAGATTGCATATCCCAGCTTGCCTCCACTCTCTACCGTATGGAGAGATGGGCAAAAAGGTGGTGATGGGTCCATATGTCCTTGCTCTTCTCTGTTTCATCCAAGTACAAGCCCTGATGCCCAAGAGTGACCCCAGGCTGCTGACCCCAGACTTCCAGCTGGATCCCAGACTAGAACTAGCCTACCTATGCTAGCACTTCAGGATGGCTGGTTGGTGATTTTCTCCCCAAATTCTGTTTCCAGACCCCGAATTCTCCAGGTTCTCCAACAATAGTGGGTAGTGACTGTATCTTTTTGCTATCTCAGAAGTCATCACAGCTTCTAGCATATAATGGATCCCTAATGAACATTTACTAAGTTAATGATTTTTTAAAAAATCATTTATTTATTATTATATGTATATATATATTTTTGCAGTTTTTGGCCAGGGCTGGGTTTGAATCCACCATCTCCAGCATATGGGGCCGGTGCCCTGCCTTTGAGTTACAGGTGCCACCCAAGTTAATGATTTTTAATGGAGAGAGAGAGAGAAAGAAAAACACTTTTTTTTTTGTTTGTTTGACAGAGTCTCACTTTGTCACCGTCGGTAGAGTGCTGTGGCGTCATAGCTCACAGCAACCTTAAACTCTTGGTCTTAAGCAATTCTCTTGCCTCAGCCTCCCAAGTAGCTGGAACTACAGGTGCCCACCACGATGCCCAGCTATTTTCAGAAATGGGGTCTCACTCTAGCTCAGGGTGGTCTCAAACTTGCGAGCTCAGATCCACTGCCTCTGCCTCCCAGAGCGCCAGGATTACAGGCATGAGCCACTGTGCCCGGTCTGAGAAACACTCTTTTATTGAACTGGTCCAGATGGTGGAAATTCTCTTCTGCACACTTTCAGCTAAGAGGAAGAGCTGCTTTCCAATCTCTTATTACTTACTTCTTAAAATAATTCCACAAGGCATATTCCTTAAAAAAAAAAAAAAAAAAAGCCCTGTTCAAATAGAGAAACGAAAGTAGCTTGCTTAAGATCCTGGGGCAAGAGAGGAAGTGAACCAAAATTAGAACTTGTAGTTATGTTTTCCCTAACTACAACTCAAGTCTATTCAGCAACTCACTTCCTTTGTCAAAACCATTTTCTTTCTCTTTTGAACAACATTCCATGCAACAAACCCACTTTCTTTTGCTACCTCCTCATGTGCTTCCGACCCTATCCACACATACCTGCTTGTCCAGACACCACCAACTTTATATATGTAAATTTATATGTATGTATATAAATATGTATGTTGAAAGTATGGCTCTCCAAAGGAAAATACATTAAAAACAACTCAACAAATATTTATTGAACGTCTATATGTGAAAAGGATTGTGCTCAAGGCAAAGCAAGGTTGGTGCAGAAGGCAAGTGTGCTGTGCACGCGTACTGGAGAAACTCAGACAGGTGCTAGTGCTTTGATGTTTCATTGTTTATTACTGGGCTAGGTCATCCCATTGCCCCATCTCTTTCTCATTCCTCACTTGCGTCTTGGGGTTGTGAACATACCCTCAGAGCAGCTTCATGAGATTCAGCAGAAATAGGTCCTGGTCATGGTCCCCTCCCGAGAACATTTTATTATTCCTTAGGCAAGTGGTTCTTAAAATTTACCAATAAACCTTTTAACTGGGAAGGCTTTTTAAAATGCAGAATCCTGAGCTCCACCTCCCCACCCTAATTAAAATTCAGGGTGCCCAGGGACTTTGTATTCTTCTCAAGACTCCCCGATCATCTTACACCAGGGATCTTCAGGCAACTCTTGGAGAAATGTCCAAAAACATCTGAATGGGAATCACTTGGGACACTTATTTTTTAAAAGCTGATTGTTGGCTCTTATCCCAGAATATGTGAATCAGGATATTTGGTGGCAGGGCATGGGAATAGGCATTTTAAGAGTCCATAAAGGTCATTTTCCCCTGGCTCAGCATCTGTAGCTCCGTGGTTAGGGTACCAGCCATATACATTGAGGCTGGCAGGTTCAAACCCAGCCTGGGCCTGCTAAACAACAATGATAACTGCAACCAAAAAATAGCTGAGCCCAGCTACTTGGGAGGCTGAGGCAAGAGAATCGGCTAAACCCAAGAACTAGAGGTTGCTGGGAGCTGTGACTCCACAGCACTCTACCCAGGGTGACAAGTGAGACTCTGTCTCTAAAAAAAAAAAAAA
>NW_003852434.1:3400664-3402902 GCF_000181295.1 Otolemur garnettii
GGTGCAGCTATTACTCACCCCTGTTATGCTGTTTACTTGTGTCAGTAACCCCACAGAGTGGGTCAAGACTATTGCTCACCTCTTCTTTGAAAGTGAAAAAACCCAGCCTCAGAGAAAGTAAGCAAATTGATTCCCATCTGAGCTAGGCAGTGGTGGAATGGGAATCTTAACCAGTCTTAATGGTTCTGAAACCCATGCTTCCCAACTACAATTATTAAGACCTCAGCCTGAGGTCTTACATTCAGAATAAATATAGGAAAACAAATACACAAACAATAGCTGGCTCTGGAGATATGCACACATATTTAATTTTTTGTAGAATTAAAGTGACATAATTAATCACGGAATTTTAAAAAGTCACACAGTATTTATGGGGAAAGTAACAGATTAAACAAGATTAAAAATTTGTTGAGAGTTGCTGACACTGAGTCATAGGTAGATGGGCATTCATCAGATGAAACTTTGCTTTTGTATCTGTTTACAATTTTCTACACTGAAGAATTATAAACAAATTCTCCCGCTTAATGGGCATAACATTAGAGGGTATGGCACACCTCTTGGGGGCAGGACACAATTGCAAGAGAAACTCTACCTAAAAAATGCAAACATTGTAATCTAATTCTTTGTACCCTCAAAGTAACCCAAAAAAATAAAAAAAAAACCCAACAAATTCATTTCATGTCTGCCCAAGATCTAATGATATAGCAGCACATTATCTGTAAACTCGGAACAGACAGTTGACATATAGTCTTCACATCTTTGTGAGGATTCTGTTGCTTTTGGAGATTTTGAATACCAAGTTTTCACTTTCCAAACTCTCAAAACAATGAGGATTAATATTTGTTACGTAATACAGGGAAGGCATTCTTAATATATGCTCCCAATGAATGACTGTGATAGTCCTGTGACATAAGTATAATTAGCTCCATCTTGCAGAAGAGAAACTGAGGCTCAGAGGTAACTGGCTGGCTGGAGGTCTCGGAGCCTGGGTGGGAGGAGACTCGGAGCTCAGGCAGCACGCCTCAGGCCATACTTGCCACCTTGCCCCACGTGAGTGTACCACTTTTGAGCAAATGTTGACTATGTCAGTTAGGAATTTTATAACACAAAACTATACTAATCGGGGCTTAAGTGGCAAAAGCAAAAAAGAATGTGTACCACTGTCACTTGACCAGGAGAGCAGTGCCAGGCAAGCCAGGCCTGCTGCAGCCTCTGATACCACCAAGGATCTCTGTACTTTCTGCCCTTCAGCTCAGCCATCCTCTGCTTGATACTTTTCCGTGTTTGACTTTGTTTTCCTGTTGGCACAAGATGGTGGCATGGTGGCCTCGCACAACCTTTCAAGACAGGCAGAAAGACAAGGGGCTGTGTTTCTGTACTCAGCAGGAAACAAGATAATTCCCAGAAGCTTCCAGCCAGCAGGCTTCCTCTTAGGTCTCATTGGCCAAAATTTTGTCTGGACATCCTCACCCCCCTGGCCATTGTAAGGCACACTGATATTGAGTATCTGGTAAAGAAAAATAAGATACTAGGGATGACTCAAACAAGTGTTCCCCTGGGGTACAGTGCCTCACACCTGTAATCCCAGCACAGTGGGAGGCTGAGGCGGGAGAATTGCTTGAGTTCAGGAGTTCTGAGACTTGTCTGAGTGAGAGTGAGACCCCAACTCATTAAAAAACATGAAAAACCCTGTTGGGTGCCATGACAAGCACCTAAAATCCCAATAGCTTCTGGAGGCTGAGGCGGCAGGATGCCACAGCCCGAGTCTGAGGTTGCAGTGAGCTGTGACGCCACTGCACTGCTCAGGGCATAGGCAAGGACTCTGTCTCAACAAAAAACAAAAAGCAAAAATACCAACAAGTGTTTCATTAGTCCGAGGATATATTAAAGGACTGGGATGAGTTGGAATTTTTGTTTTTTTAAAGAACTATAGGGATCTTAAAGTTTCTTTCTTTCTTTAGTTTTTTTTTTTTGACTAGGGCTGAACCCACCACCTCTGGTATATGGGGCCATTGCCCTACTCCTTTGAGCCACAGGTGCCACCCCAAGATCTTAAAGCTTCAAAGGAACACAGAGAAGAGGTCTGTTAGAAGGCAGCAATTTTTCTTTCTTTCCTTTTCTTTTTTGTGAGACAGAGACTTACTATGTTGCCCTGGTAGAATGCTATGGTATCAAAGGTCACAGCAACCTCAAACTCTTGGGCTTAAGCAATTCTCAATTTTTTTTTTTTTTTTTTTT
>NW_003852434.1:3403168-3404337 GCF_000181295.1 Otolemur garnettii
AGGTACCCACCACAAAGCCCAGCTATTTTTTTGTTGCAGTTGTCATTGCTGTTTAGCCGGCCTGGGCCGGGCTTGAACCTGCCAGCTTCAGTGTATGTTCCTGGCGCCACAAGCGCCAAGCAGAGCAGTTTTTCTTAACATACCTTCTAAGATCCCTTTGTCCCCCACAGTCTCTCTTCTTTCATTAGTTGCTCCAGCCTCATCTTTCCGAGAGTCAAAGCCTTTGGGCTTCTCTGCATCCTCTTCCTGTGTTTCTCCTCATAGCTCCCCTTCATTCCCGTGTCTTTCCTTCTGAATCTTCTCTCTTTCTTATGTAAGAGAAATCTAGCCCATGGTGTTTGTCGTCTATGGGAATACCATACTACTCCAATTTGCTGCCTTAAACATTTCATTTATTTATTTGACAGAGTCTTGCTCTGTTGCCAGGCTGGAGTGCAGTGGTACCATCATAGCTCACTGCAACTCCTGGGCTCAAGGGAGCCTCCTGCCTCAGCTTCCTGAGTGGCTGAGACTATAAGTGTGCATCATCACACCTGGCTAAAACTATTTTGCAGATTTTATATGCCGAGAAGTTGAGAGTGGTTTGGCTGCACGTTGCCGGCCCACGGTCTCTCATGAGGCTGCAGTCAAGACACGGGCTAGTGCTGCAGTCTTCTGAAGGCTGGAGTGGAGCTGGAGGAGCTGCTTCTGAGTCAGCTGAGTCACATGGCTGTTGGCTAGAGGCCTCCGTTCCTGTGGCTCTTCTGCAGCATGGCTCAACATGGCGCTGGCTTCCCCCAAAGCCAGTACTGCAAGAGAACGTGCAGATGGCCACAGCGCCTTTTAAGTCTGAGTCTGTAAGTTTTACATTGTCACTTCTGCCTGGTTCTATTTGTTCAAGGGACTCACTACGTCCAGCCCACACTTAAGGGGAGGGAATTAAGCTTCTCGAAGGGAAGTGTATCCAAGAACTGGTGGACATGTTTTTAAAATCACCCTTTCTATATATCATTTAACTTCTTTATCACACATTAGTGGTTTTTGGGGGGGAGGGGACAAAAGCAGAGAAGGAGGCACAAAGCAATGGGAACAAAAGACAGTCCTGCCTTGGTAGCTGTATCAGTCTGCTAAGGCTCCCATCACAGGACACCACGTGAGGTGGCTTAACCAACAGAAATACACTTTCTTAG
>NW_003852434.1:3405041-3407456 GCF_000181295.1 Otolemur garnettii
CCACCTTAGGTGTATGTGGCTGGCGCCTTAGCTGCTTGAGCCACAGGCACCGAGCCAGACATCTCTTTCTTTATATGGATATCAGTACTATTGGATTAGGGTCTCACACTTAACAACTTTACTTATCTTTAATTACCTCATTAAAGGCCCTATTTTCAAATATGATTATATATACATATATATATATATAAAATTATATATTACTTCATATATGATTTGGGGGGATACAATTCAGTCCATAACAGTGGGTCTGTGTGGCATGTTGCTCCCTTGTGGCTTTGGGGGGAATAATGGATATATTTTATAATTTGCTATTGTAATCATCAAATTTACAACTTTATTTTTTAAATACAGGGATCTTGCTATGTTGTCCAGGCTGGCCTCCAACTCCTGGGCTCAAGTAATTCTCCTGCCTTAGCTCCCAGAGAAGCAACACTATGATTAGCTTATAAATTTTTTTTTGAGACAGAGTCTCCCTTTGTCATCCTTGGTAGAGTGCCATGGCATCATAGCTCACAGCAACCTCAAACTGGGCTCAAGCGATTCACTTGCCTCAGCCTCCCAAGCAGCTGGGACTACAGACACCTGCCAGAATGCCTGGCTATTTTTAGAGATGAGGTCTCGCTCTGGCTCAGGCTGGTCTCAAACCTGTGAGCTCAAGAAATCCACCTGCCTAAGCCTCCCAAGTGCTGGGATTATAGGCATGAGCCACTGTGCCCAGCAGCTTACAACATTTTCATAAACAATATTTTTAAGCCATAAATCTTCCTTTCTTCATAGAAGGAAAAAAAAAAGAAAGAAATAGCTTCTCTACCCTTATCAAGCTCACATTCTAACAAAGATTATGCCATATAATAAACAATAAACCTAATCGAGAAACTATAGTATGTTAGAAGGTTATAAGTACAAAGATGAATTAGAGCAGGGTAAGGAGGCTGTCAGTGCAGATGTGAGGAGCCGCAGTTTTCAAATGTCTTGTTGGCAAAGCCTTGACAGAGCTGAGTGAGCTATCTGGAAGTTTGGAGGAAGGACGTTCTGGAAGTAGCAACAGCTAGTGGCAAGGCCTTCGGTGGCACTTCTGTTTCATAGGGATGCCCTAACAAAGCACCACATAGGCTGGCTTAAAACAATGGGAATTTGTTCTCCCGCAGTTCTGGAGGCTGGAGGTCTGAAATCGAGGTGTTGGCATCTCTTTGGAGGCTCTAAGGAGAGTCTGCTCCTGGCTGCTCTCAGTGTCTGATCCTTGCCGGCCATCCTGGCTTGTGTCCTTCCAATCTCTGCCTCTGTAGTCACATGGCATTCTTCCTGTGAGTCCCTGTGCCTCATAAGAGCCCCAGTGGTTGGATTTAGCACCTCCTCTAATCCAATATAACCTGATCTGTTTTGTGTGTGTGATAGGATTCTGTCACCTGGGCTAGAGCGCCTTGGCTTTAGCAGCCACAAACAGCAACCACAAACTCTTGGGTTTGAGTGATCCTCTTGTCTCAGCCTCCCCAGTAGCTGGAACTATAGGCTGCTGCCATGACACTCAGTTAATTTTTCTGCTTTTCTTTCTTTCTTTATTTTTTTGAGACACAGTCTCCCTTTGTTACCCCAGTAGAGTGCCGTTGCGTCATAGCTCACAGCAACCTCAAACTTTGGGTTCAAGCGATTCTCTTGCTTCGGCCTCCAAGGTAGCTGGGACAAATACAATTTATGTCCTCTTATGTACTAAATGTAATAAATTCTTAATGCTGGGTGTAGTGGCTCATACCTGTAATCCTCACACTCTGGGAGGCTGAGATGGGTGGATCACCTCAGGAGTTTAAGACCAGCCTGAGCAAGAGTGAGACCCTGTCTGTACTAAAAATAGAAAAAACCAAACCAAACCAACCAAACAAACAAAAAAACCCCAGTTAGCTGGGCATAGTAGCACATGCCTGTAGTCTCAGCTATTCTGGAGGCTGAGGCAAGAGGACTTTTTGAACCTGAGAGTTTGAGGTTGTTGTGATATATGATGATGCCAGGGCACTCTCCCCAAGGCAAAAGAGTGACACTCTGTCTCAAAAAAAAAAAAAAGTTCTTTGCATAAATCTACCAGAATATAAAATAGGTAAAATTACTCAAATTCAATCAATAACTTACTAATGATACAAAGAGGCTTAAAAGCTTTTCCTATTTATGAAAAGAATATATGGCTCGGTTGTTTCAAATTTCGTGGTTAGATTTTTCCGTCAGAGCACATAGCCCCTTTGTCTGGCCTCTGTTTCCTTAGGAAGCATTCAAGTAAATAGGAATTTTTTTTTTTTGTAGAGACAGAGTCTCACTTTATTGCCCTTGGTAGAGTGCCATGACGTCATAGTTCACAGCAACCTCCAATTCCTGGGCTTAGGCGATTCTCTTGCCTCAGCCTCCTGAGTAGCTGGGACTACAGGT
>NW_003852434.1:3408014-3409209 GCF_000181295.1 Otolemur garnettii
AAAAAAAAAAAAAAAGTGATTCATTAAAAAATATTGCATAACTAGATTTTATCTCAGCTTTCTAATTGCTTTAAAACAGTTTCAAGGCAATGATACACTCTTAAAGCAATATTAAAAGTTAGCATGACATCGAAACTTCAATTGGACTGAGGCAGACAAATCCTTTTTTTAATTAGTACTTTATAAGATGAAGTACCCTTTGGGGTTGTAACACCCCAAAGGCCTCCTATAATAAGATGTGTATAGAAAGACCTTTTCCCTATTCTTAGAACTAAGATTTTGTGCTTGCCCAGTGGAGGAGTTCAGATGCACTGGTCAGGGGCCGAGCTCGCCTCGTGTGAGATATTCGATGACAGATGCAGGCTTCGTGGTGCCGGCCTGAGATCTAGCCAGGGATTCCTGCTGCTCCAGCTTTTGTCCTTTGGAGAATCCTAGGCTGTTAATCACACACCATACTCCTGGATTAGGGTAATGAATTCTGACTTGCTTTGGCTCCCAAAGTATGGGGCGCCTGGGAGATTGTAACTTCTGCCACTGGGAAGAATGGAGAAGCCCAGAGCCAGGCTGCAGCTGTTATTTTGTTCTGGTTGGGCAACAATGTGTTGAAGGGCCAGAAACCCCACTCTACCTAGCACGAACAAAACGGGAGGGTGGATGAAAGTTACTGTAAGGATGTGATTGGCATCTGATGGACACAGGAACTGCAGTCAGGTCAGGGATCCAGGGAACTCCAAGGAGGTAGTTTAGGAATGAAACTGACTTGGGTTCAAATTTGGCTCTGCAACTTGCTAGTCATAATCACAAGTCATTTTATAGCCCTTTAAACTCCTTTTTGTCCCCTTAACTGTGCCAGGGAAATTATCTTCTTCCCTCCCTAATTTGTGAGGATCCGCTGTCATGTAAAGTGGCCAAGAATGACGGTTGGTGTGGCATAGGTGCTGGCAATATGCTTTCAAAGGACTCCAGGCTGGGTGAGGTGGCTCACTGGGGGCCAAGGTGGGTGGATTGCTTGAGCTCTGGAGTTCGAGACCAGCCTGAGCAGGAAAGAGACCTATCTCTAAAATAGCTGGGCATTGTGGTGGGCCCCTGTAGTCCCAGCTACTGGGGAGGCTGTAGCAAGAGGATCTCTTGAGCCCAAGAGTTTGAGGTTGCTGTGAGCTATGACACCATTGCACTCTACCGAGGGCAACAAAAT
>NW_003852434.1:3409309-3411824 GCF_000181295.1 Otolemur garnettii
AAAAAAAAAAAAAAAAGACTCCACTGCTTGAAGCCTGGCTCATGGGAGACTCTGGGCCATTCCCAGAAAGAGAAAAGATAGAGGAGATGGTTTAGTGAGTAGGAGATGAATTATGTCTTGGTTACATTGAAATTTTTGTTTGAACAAGATAGGTAGAAAAGTCCCACTGACTGATGGGAATGCAGGATATGAATTCAGGAGAGAAGCCAAGGCTGGCAAGGGAATCCATCTGGGACCCATCCCAGGAGACATGACGGTGAGAGCAGAGCCACGGAGCATGGAAGTAGGGTGAATGGACTAGGCATATGCCAAGTTAAGGAAACAGCAGGGAATATAAGTGAGGAGTGGCAAGAGGGGTGAGAGAATTAGATAGGTGCTGGTAGACAAGGGTCAAGAGGACTGGGGCGTTCAGTGCTGTGAGTGGATGACTTTAAAGTTTTTGCAGATATATGACCATTATCTTAGAATTGGTGTCATTACTAGAGAAATTTTGGAAATAGCCATGAAAAAAATGTTTGCTGCAACCGTTTTTGTTTTATTTACTTATTCATTCATTCCTTCTTGTTTTCAGTCTCCACAGAGACTGCCCAAGATTGCCGATGCTGATTATATTTCACGTTGTCATGGTGGGGCTTTGGGAAAAGTTTTCAGTTAGCAATAATTCTGCCTCGGATAAACCTCATTGGCTATGATAGTGCCAATGTGCAAAGCTTGTCTTTTGTTTTAATTAATTTTTTTTAATTTATTTACTTTTTTGAGATAGGGTCTCACTCTGTTGCCTAGGCTAGAGTGCAGTGGTGCAATCACAGCTCACTGCTGCCTGGAACAGCAGGGTTTAGGCAATCCTGTAGGCTCAGCCTCCCAAGTGGCTGGGACTATTGTAGACGTCATCATACCTGGTGAAAAAAAGATTTTTTTTTTTGAGACAGAGTCTCACTATGTTGTACTTGCCTGGGTAGAGTACTGTGGCATCATAGCTCACAGCAAACTCTTGGGCTTAAGCCATTCTCTTGCCTCCATCTCCTGAGGCACCTGACTACAGGTGCCCACCACAATGACTGGTATTTTTGGTTGCAGTTGTCATTATTATTTAGCAGGCCTGGGCCGGGCTTGAACCCTCCAGCTTTGGTGTATATGGCCAGCGCCCTACTCACTGAGCTACAAGTGCTGAGCCACTCAGTGAAATTTTTGATTTTTATTTTTGTAGAGACAGGGTTTTGCTATGTTCTTTCTTTCTTTGTTTTTGAGACAGAGTCTCAAGCTATCACCCTGGGTAGAGTGCCATGGCATCACAGTTCACAGCAACCTGAAACTCTTGGTCTTAAGCGATTCTCTTGCCTCAACCTCCCAAGTAGCTGGGACTACAAGCACCCACCACAATGCCGGGCTATTTTTTTTGTTGTGATTGCCATTGTTTAGCTGGCTTGTGCCCACCAGCCTTGGTGTATGTGACCGGCAACCTACCCATTGAGCTATGGGTGCTACCAGGTTCTTGCTATGTTAACCAGGCTAGTTTTCCAACTCTTGGCCTCCACTGATCCTTCTGCCTTCGCCTCCCAAGGTGCTAGGATTAAACATGTGAGCCAGTGTGCTTGGTTGGCCTATATCTATGATTTACACATTAAAAGAAATCAAATAAGAGGCTTGGCGCCTGCCATATACCAGAGCTGGTGGGTTCGAATCCAGCCCAGGCCTGCCAAACAACAATAACTAGAAGCAAAAAATAGCCAGGCATTGTGGCGGGCGTCTGTAGTCCCAGCTACTTGGGAGGCTGGGGCGAGAGAATGGCTTAAGCCCAAGAGTTTGAGGTTGCTGTGAGCTGTGACCCTATGGCAATCTCCTGAGGGCAACAAACTGAGACTCTGTCTCAAAAGAAAAAAGAATAAATGAATGAACGAACGAAAGAAAGAAAGAAAATAGAGCTGGGTGCAGTGGCTCATGCCCATAGCCCTAGCACTTTGGGAGGCTGGGGGCGGGGGGGGTGGACTGCCTGAGTTTAGTTCAAGAGTAGCCTGAGCAAGATGGATGCCCCATCTCTAAAAACTAGCCGAGCATTGTGGCAGGTGCCTGTAATCCCAGCTACTTGGCAGGCTGAGGCAAGAGGATCGCTTGAGCCTAGGAGTTTGAGGTTGCTGTAAGGTATGATACCAGACACTCAATCCAGGGTGACAAAGTGAGACTCTGTCTCAAAAAAAAAAAAAAAAGGAAAGAAAGAAAGAAAACAACCGTGGCTCATGTCTGTAATCCTAGCACTCTGGAAAGTTGAGGCAGGAGGATCCCTTGAGCTGAGGAGTTTGAGATCAGCCTGAGCAAGAGCCCAGACCCCTTCTCTACTAGAAATAGAAAAATTAGCTGGGCATCATTGTGGGTGCCTGAAGTCCCAGCTGCTCAGAAGGCTGAGGCAGGAGGATCATCTGAACCCAGGAGTTTGAGGTTGCTGTGAGCTAGGATGAGGCCACCACTCAACCCAGGGTGTCAGAGTGAGACTCTGTCTCAAAAAAAAAAAAAAAAAAAA
>NW_003852434.1:3411844-3422814 GCF_000181295.1 Otolemur garnettii
AAAAAAGAAAAAAAAGAACAGAAAAAAAGAAATTAAACATCACTTTGAAATGAAGTCAGAATGACTATATACTTGCAAGCACATATACAGCAACTGCGCATGAACTGTATGGCCACCCTGAGAAATTACCAGAATATTTGAAAAGAGAATTTACAAAAATATTCACAAATGTATAACCTAAAACCTTGCCCTAGTTATAATCCTGGGAGAATGTGTAGTGAAGTGTAGTGTGATAAGGAGAGTACAAAAAATTGAGTCAGGCAGTCTTGTTTTCAAATTCAGCGACCTTGAAAAATGTTCAGGCTTGAGGTGCCTCAATGTTTTCTTCTCTAATATCTCTACAATCCTATCACTAAATTAATAGTAGCACCTATTGTGTGATAACTAAGTGAGGCATTGTATATGAAATATATTGAACAGTACCCAAGATATGTTAGCACACTGCTACTGTTTTTGTGTAATCCGTTAGGATTAACATCGCTTTTGCATTCTTTTTCGTACCTTAATTTTAACACTAGGTGGCAGCAATGTTCTCTTAACCAATTAAAATGACAATGGCTAACTTTCTGGAATAGGTTAGCTTGGTCAATGGGGAAAACGTGTGTAGGGCTCCAGCAAAACAGGGAGAGAGAGATGGACAGAGATAGAGATGGAGATGTAAAGGGATGCAGGGAGAGGAAGAGGGACAGAGAGAAAATAATTTTTAGAAAGAGTTTGGTATTTCTTTTCTTTTCTTTTTTTTTTTTTGAGACATAGTCTCACTTGGTCACCCTTGGTAGAGTGCCATGGCACCTTGGCTCACAGCAACCTCAAACTCTTGGGCTCAAGTGATTCTCTTGCCTCAGCCTCCTAAACACCTGGGACTACATGTGCCCACCACAACGCCCAGCTATTTTTAGAGATGGGCTCGCTCTGACTCAGGCTTGTTTCGAACCTGTGAACTCGTTGAACCTGTGAACTCAGGAAATCCAACCACCTTGGTTTCCCAGAGTGCTAGAATTACAGAAGTGAGCCACCTCGCCAAGCCCAAGAGTTTGGTATTTCAAAAGAAAATAGTGAAATAGTCATTATGGGAGGGTGGGCACAAACCAGATCTTTATTGGTGTTTGTGTTTTTGGATACCAGGGTTTTTTGTTTTTTGGGGGGAGGGGTGTCGATAGTATTTAAAGATCTTAAGTGATCCTGTATCAAATTTAGCCAAATCAGCAATACAGCAAAAGTCTGTAAAGAATAATGTGTTGTTTTGGGTTTTTTTTGAGACAGAGTCTCACTATGTTGCCCTTGGTAGAGTTCCATGGTGTAATAGCTCATAGCAACCTTGAATTCTTGGGCTTAAGTGCTTGTCTTGCCTCAGCCTCCCAAGTAGCTGGGACCACAGGTGCCCACTACAATACCTGGCTACTTTTTAGTTGCAGTTGTTTAGCTCACCCAGGCTGGGTTCGAACCCTCCTGCCTCAGCATATGTGGCTGGTGCCCTATACACTGTGCTACGAGCGCCAAGCCAAGCATAATGTGTTTTGCTGTTTATTTCTATCTTAGCATTAATCTCAATTATAAAAACAAGGAACTCAGCAGCTGTGGCTCAAGTGGCTAAGGTGCCAGTTCAGCCACATATACCTGAACTGGAGGGTTCAAATCCAGCCCGGCCCACCAAACAACGATGGCTGCAACCAAAAAAAGAAAAAAATAGCCGGGCATTGTGGTGGGTACCTGTAGTCCCAGCTACTTGGAAGGTGGAGGCAGGAGAATCACTTGGGCCCAGGAGTTGGAGGTTGCTGTGAGCTGTGATGCCACGGCACTCTACCCAGGGCAACAGCTTGAGGCTCTGTCTCAAAAAATAAATAAAAAATAAAAACATGGCCATTTCCCTAACTGTATAATATTCCCCCCACAGTAAGACATTTAGTGGTATGTTAGGTGTTGTCTATTGCCATATTACCATTACTCCAAAAGTCTGATGGCTTAAAATGAGGAACATTTATTATCTTAAATTTTCTTAGGTCCAGGAATCCTGGAATAGCATAGCTGGGGGCAGGGTGGTGGTGGTGGTTCTGGCTCAGGGTCTTTCCTGAAGTTTCAGTCAAGGCATCAGCTGGACCTATAGTTGCTCAAAGGCTGAGCTATGGGAAATCTGCCCCCAACGTGGCTCACTCTCATGATTGGGGGCCAAAGGCCTCAATTCCTCTCCACATGAATTTGTCCTCTAAGCAGTTTGAGTGTCCCTTCAGGATGGCAGCCAGTCTCTTCTACAATGAGTGGCCAAAGAGAGTCTGCAGGAGGAAGCCACAATATCTTTTACGACATTATTTCAAAGACATACACTGTAACTTCCACCATATTTGTTCAAAGTGAGTCACAGGAAATAACTAAACTATCAGAAATTCTATACATGTGCAGGAAACAGAGTTTCCACATGTAGAAATCATAGCTATCTGATCTTTTTCAGTGCAGGCTTGGACCTGTTTCTTAATCTCTAAAAAGGGAACGGGCCATAGATCTGTGAGGCACTTCAACTCTGAAGTGGCCCTTCTCTTTTCCAGCTGGATATGATCACAGATAACACCTGTTTATTTATCTCTATCTGTAAAGTAAAATGATCTTGCATGATGTGCTCTCACTTTATTCCCTATTCTATGCTAATTCATTAAAAAATTCAAGTTAAAATCTACTACATTAGTCTCATAATCCATCAAAGGCCTCACCATTAACTTTGTGAAGAGAAAACCCCACTTCCACTCTTCATTGCTCGTTTTCCATTGGTGGAATAGAATGCCAAAGACAAGTTGAGTCCTAACCTACCAGTTTCTGGGAGGAACAAAAGGATTTTTTATTTTTAAAAGCATCTTGTAAAGACGGGTCAACCCTGCCAGCCAGCCTATCCCAATTGGTCAGGAGCTAGTAACAGAGATAGCTTGTCAGTTCCTTAACCTCCCCGAGCTCCTCCCTACTCTCCACAATTGGCATAATAAGCAGTATCCCCCTTGCCTATTTCGTAAAGTTATTACGAGGCTTACAATTAGACAATTAGGCACTTAAGTGGCAGAGAATCTAAAGACCTGATCTTTAAGGTCACAACAACCATGGAAGATAAGGAGTATTATCCTTGTTTTATAGAAAACAAGGATATGAAGAAATCGAGGCTTAGAGAAGTGACATATGCGAAATCTTCGGGTTGAATCTTACGTGGCAGGGCTAGAAATCCAAGCCAGTTCTGACTCCTCACTCAATACTGAAATGCTGACGTTAAGTGGCCGCCATCTGACGCATTAAAATACAGACTCCCATTGAGTCAACAAAGTGTCATCAGCCCACGTTTCCTGTCTGGCTCTCAACACCAACACGTAAAGCTCCACTTGTGGGCTCTGGGCGCACACCAGCGCCACGGCCTTTGCTTCTCAAGCGTCACCAATCAAAACTAGGCACTTTTTTTTTGAGACGGAGTCTCACTTTGTCACCCTGGGTAGAATGCAGCGGCGTTACAGCTCACAGCAACCTTAAACTCCTGGGCTTAAGCGATCGTCAGCCTCAGCCTCCCGAGTGGCTGTGACTGCAGGGGTCCGCCACAACGCCTGGTTAATTTTTCTATTTTTAGTAGAGACCGGGTCTCGCTCCTGCTCCGGCCGGACTCCAACTCCTGAGCTCAGGCGATCCACCTGCCTCGGCCTCCCAGGGTGCGAGGATTACAGACGTGAGCCACCGCGCCCGGCAGGGCACATTTTTTAAAGTGGGTCACCTAAGGGAAACCCCCAATCGCTTCATACAACCCCTCACATCTGTAACCGTCCTTGGAGGACAGGCCTGGCTTACAGCCCTCGGTCCTGCCCCAGAGGACAGTAGAGCGCCCACTGCCCGGCGTGACGCCCGGACCCCGGGCCCCGCAAAGCCCTTTATTGCGCGGCTCCAGCGTGACGCGCGCCCGCCCGGCCCTCCGCGCCGAGCCGGAGGGAGGCGTGTGCCCGTGCGCGGGCCCGCGGCGCGTGCGCGGCCATGTGCCCTTAGCCGGGCGCGCTCTCGCCCTCGGCCGCGCGCCCGCGGTCCGCCCACATCCAGGAGCCCCGGTAACCAGGCGGCGGGCCCTGGCTTGCGGGGACGCGCGCGGGGATTTCCCGTGGGGACCCGCCGCCCGGGGCGTCCCGCGCCCGCTGTGCCAGGCGGCGGAAGGGTGGGGCCCGGCGTGGGAAGGCGCGGGGGCTGCAACCCTCCCCTTTGCGACTTCGCCGCGGGCTCTGCGGCTGGCGGAGCCTGCGTCCCCCGGGGAACCGGTTCCCACAGAGACCTGCACGCCCGGGGCAGGGGAGGGACTGGCCCCGTCACTGTGCGAGGGTCGGGTCGCGGGAGGGGTGCTAGGAGTTGCCACTTTCCAAGTTCAGGGTTTTGAATGAGGGAAAATCGAAGAAGAATTGCTCTGTTTAAAGAACTGGGGCTGAAAGTTACTGTGCCGGCTAATCATTTATTGCTTAACGTCGCTGCGATCCGAGAAAATTTGGCAATGCGGAGTTTGAGCTGGTTTGGCAGGCTCGGGCAAGGACAAAATACCATGACACAACACCGAAACCTTGTGTCAGGATGACAAATCTTACGTGGCATTTTCTCCCCATAGGGTGGCAAGAAATCATAGAACAAATCCATGGGAAACAAAAGAAAACGTAGTTTTTACATCTGGGGTTCAAGTTCAGTGAATACTTGTTAGGGACTTTCTGACGTTTAGAAATGCTTTTTTTCCTGAATCTTTTCATTGGGCATGAAAATATTCAAGTGAAAGCCATTAATAGATGCCTTGCAATCATTTCAGGCAAAGTGAGCCGAGTATCTGTGACATTACATCAGGCATCTATGTAAGGAAACCGGACAACAACTCACCATGGCCTACGGCTTGCCGAGAAAGAACACAGTGAAAAACATTTTTCGGGGCAGTTGCTTTAAGGTGTAAGTATTTTCATGACGATTAGCCTTGACTGAGGAGGGGAATGTCCTTGTTAAAATGAAAGTACTGGACACCCCATGCTCCCCATGAGATATTGGACTATATGAGGTATTTTCAGATGTCTGGGATTGAGTTTTTAAAAGGCAACTGTTTTTATAAGAATATATAGGTTAATACTCGATCTTTACAACAAAACACTTTCCTTTTTTGAGACGAAGCCCCACCCTGTTGCTCTGAGTAGAGCGTCATGGTGTCATCATAGTTCACTGCACCCTCAAACTCTTGGGCTCAAGCAATCCTCTTGCCTCAGCCTCCTGAGTAGCGGGGACTCGCAGGCGCCCTCAGGGCTAATTTTTCTATTTTTAGTGGAGATGGGTCTGGCTCTTGCTCAGGCTAGTCTCCAACTCCCGAGCTCTGGCAAACCACCTGCCTCAGCCTCCCACGTGCTTAGGATTTCAGGTGTGATCCATCTGCCTGGCCAAAAACAATACTTTCAAACTGGGGTCAGAGTCACAGTCCTGTAGTAAAGAAGTACTGCGGAGAGAGTTTGTCTTTGTATGACAACAGGGCACTTTCTGTTTCCTTGCATCACCTGAACATACTTGACAGAGGCCAAATCTAGCCCGAATCCCCTGCTGTCAGGTGTCCTAACAGAGCACGCATGTAATTAGCTGGCACGAAGGGTGGGTTTTGCTTCCTGTACCCTTTAGCTGACAAGTACAGACACCATGGGATTTCTGATCAAGACTTAGTCCTGGGCTGCAAGCCTGACCCCACTCTGGCTTTGTAGGGGACCTTCTCTGGGTCTTGACCTGCGTCTGTTAGATGGATGTAACCGTGGCTGTGCATGTGATGTGTGTAACATACTCGCACATGGCCTGGCTCATGGTGAGCACGTGTTGCTACCACCTTGTAGTTTCACTCTGGCATTGGGCTGCCTTTTCCTTTTTTAAATTTTGGGATTTGTTTTATTTTGTTAATACCTTTGCCCAAGATTATGACATATTTACCCTTATGAGTCAAATGAATTTTTCTTTTTGACAGTATTCTAAGGAGTAAGTGGAATTTCCCTACAAAGTTATAAAATTGGAGCTATAGGGAAATCAGAGAAGACTCGTTGTGGTTTTGTTTTGTTTTTGGAGACAGAGCCTCATTTTGTGGCCCTCCATGAAGTGCTATGATGTCATGGCTCACAGCAACCTCCAACTCTTGGGCTTAAGCGATTTGCTTGCCTCAGCCTCCCAAGTAGCTGGGACTACAGGTACCCACCACAACGCCCGTCTATTTTTTTGTTGCAGTTGTCATTATTGTTTAGCTGGCCCAGGCTGGGTTCGAACCCACCAGCCTTGGTGTATGTGGCTGGCTGGCGCTGTATATATGTATGGGTGTATGTGCTACGGGCACTGAGCCTGGCTAAATGTTTTAAATAAATTATAAAATAATACATTAAAAACATTCAAGCCTTATGGAAGCATATGAAAGGAAAATAAGAATACTATTTCTCATACCCATTCTTACTCCGGAGCATCACTCAGTGATAAAATGTCTTATATTTTTTCTGGGATTTCTGCTGCTGTATAAGGCACACACACATGTGCACGTATAAACACACACATGTATATGTTTTTGACACATGGAATCATATTAAACTTTGCTCCTCCCATATCCTTCCCACCCCTGTATATCTTGTATGGCCTAGTGAGTAAGAGCACCCATTCTGGACTCTGACTTTCTGGGCTTAAATCACAACTTCACAGCCAACAGCTTTGTGCGGCAAGTTACTCTCTGCTTTCAGTTTTCTAATGTGTAAAATGAGCCTAATAATAGCCCCGCCTCCTTCCTAAGGTGGTTGTAGCAGGGAAATGCAGATCTGCTTAAAATGGGGCCTGATACATAGTATTTGCTATATAAACAGTAACTGTTTAATCGCTCATCTCTCCAAATCAACATTTACAGCCAAGCCTCATTTTTGTCAATATATGTATGTACCACAGTTTGTTTAATGGGGCTCTTCTTGATAGATACTGAGATGATTTCCATATTTTTTGTAAAACAGTGCTTCAGTGAACATCCTTATAAACTCATTTTTGTGGTACATGTGTCATAATTGTAGACTGTAAGTCACTCCTGAAAGTTATATGAAAAAGCACCAACAGAGGTGGAGAAGGCAGACAAAGGGGCGGCCTGTGTGTAACTCAGTGGCTCCCCCTGCTCAGACCAGAGCACTTCACTTTCTTCATGTGTGTAAGGCTGCAACTCATGCTGACTGCAGCTGGAAAACAGAGCTGACATTTTTGGTTTCAGAATTAAGTGACATAAAACAATTTAAGCTTCATAGTGGGGTTTTTTATAGACAGAGTCTTGCTCTATTGCCCCAGGCTGGAGTGCTGTAGTGTCAGCCTAGCTCACAGCAACCTCAAATTCCCAGGCTCAAACTATCCTCCTGCCTCAGCCTCCTGAGTAGCTAGGACTACAGGAGGGCACCTGTAATCCCAGCTACTTGGGAGGTGAGAGGCAGGAGACTCACTTGAGCCCAGGAGTTGGAGGTTGCTGTGAACTGTGATGCCACGGCACTCTACCCAGGGTGACAGCTTGAGGCTCTGTCTCAAAAAAAAAACAAAAAACAAAAACCCAAACAACTAGCCAGCCATTGTGGTGGGCACCTGTAGTCCCAGCTACTTGGGAGGCTCAGGCAGGAGGATTACTTGAGCCCAAGAGTTTGAGGTTGCTGTGAGCTATGAAAGTGAGACTCTGTCACAAAAAAAGAAAAAAAAAATTCTTGGCATAATTTCTGACCATTTTTCAATTTATCTCTATGTTAGTTAGTATAAGGTATCTTTTCCTGGCTGGAGTTACAACTCTGGAAAATCCCAAATACCCTGTAAACCAAAATGTCTAATGACAAATAGAACTGAAAATTAAAAGGTGTGTTCTGTGTATTGTGCAGTAGGGGAGTAAATATTCATTGAATGAATCAATGAACTTTTCATCCAGACAGGAACCATGGGATCTCGCACTGCTTACAAAGAGTTGGTACGCAAACCTAGCCGCCATCAAATTGCCTTTCTTGGAAGAAATTGCATTTGGTAGCCCTATAAAGCTCGCAGGTCATAAGGCCAAGGGGACTGGTCTCCTCCCTTCAGCAGAATGTAAGTTCCTTAAGTTCTGCTTTAGTAAATTGTAAACCACACGTACCATTTATTTATTATCAGAGAAATGCTTAAATATGCATGTCCAAACCTCCTATCTGTAGCCCTGACATCTTGTTTATCCTTCAAGAATGTGAATTTTGCTGCTTGATACTCAGTTTGGGCTTAATTATGTCTGGTGAGAAATATTAGATTGTTTTGTGTGTTTTATTTTTTAGCCATCAGACTTGAAAGGGAATATGAACTGAAGCGCCTGAATGAACTTAAACATGAAAACGACACATGTGAGGAAATGCAACTTAGCCTACGGGAAAGGCCATTTGGTTTGAGGAGACCTCTTCCACCCGGGGAACGATCATCTTGTAACCAAATCTGTACTCTGCTTCCTCCATTCAGAAGGGATGGAAGTCTCTGAATCTTTCACTATGTAAAGTTCAGTGCAGACATACGAATGCCCACGGGTGGACAAGCCAGTGCCCTTAGATGTGGTTAGTGGACAGCTCCAACAGATCTTCGGGGTCCCTGCTATGCTCTAGTTCCTTTGTACCAGGAGTGATGGCCTTGTAAGTAGATGAAAATGCATCTGGAGTTGAGTCATTCGTGCTATTCATTTTGATTTTTATAAAATTACAGCAAAGGAAGAGGAAACTCCTTGTCAGAAGCATTATTTTATTTATTTAGTTTTTTTTTTTTTTTTTTTTTGAGACAGAGCCTCAAGCTGTCATCTGGGGTAGAGTGCTATGGCATCACAGCTCACAGCAACCTCCAACTTCCTGGGCTCAAGCGAGTCTCCTGCCTCCACCTCCTAAGGTAGCTGAGATTACAGGTGCCCACCACAACGCCCGGCTATTTTTTGGTTGCAGCCGTCATTGTTGTTTGGCAGGCCCAGGCTGGATTCGAACCTGCCAGCTCAGGTGTACGTGGCTTGGCACCTTAGCTGCTTGAGCCACAGGTGCTGAGTCTATTTTATTTATTTATTTTTTTGTAGAGACAGAATCTCAGTTTATTGCCCTCGGTAGAGTGCCATGGGGTCACACAGCTCACAGCAACCTCCAACTCCTGGGCTTAGGCAATTCTCTTGCCTCAGCCCCCCGAGTAGCTGGGACTACAGGCGCCCACCACAATGCCTAGCTATTTTTTTGTTGCAGTTTGGTTGGGGCAAGGTTTGAACGCACCACCCTTGGTATATAGGTCCAGCGCCTTACCACTGAACCATAGGCACCGCCCTATTTTTATTTTTTTGAGAGAAAGTCTTACTCTGTTGCCCTGGGCAGAGTGTTATGGCGTCATCATAGACCACAGAAATCTCAAAGTCCTGGGCTCAAGTGATCTTCTGCCTCAGTTTTTCTATTTTTAGTAGAGACAGGGTCTTGCTCTTGCTCAGGTTAGTCTTGAACTCCTGAGCTCAGGTGATCCTCCAGCCTCAGCCTCCCAGAGTGCAGAAGTCTACATTTATCTATGTAGTTTCCATTACCAGAGAGCTTTATTTTTGTGTGTGGTTTGTGTTGCTCTCTAGTGTTTTTTTTTCAACTTAAAGAATTCTCTTTAGAGCGGCGCCTGTGGCTCAAAGGAGTAGGGCGCCAGCCCCATATCCTGGAGGTGGTGGGTTCAAACCCAGCCCCAGCCAAAAACTGCAAAAAGAAAAAAAAGAATTCTCTTTAGCATTTCTTTAAGGGAAGCTCTAGTGGTAATAAACTCCCTCAGCTTTTGTTTATCTGGGAAAGTTTTAATCTGAAAAGTCTGTTAAGCTAATGAGAGCCCCTTGAAATTTGGTGAGTCACTTTTTATCTTGCTACTTTCAAAATGGTTTGTGTCACAACCAGCCACAATGCCAGGTCTTGCTCTGGCTCAGGCTGGTTTTGAACCTGTGAGCTCAGGCAATCCACCTGCCTTGGCCTCCCAGAGTGCTAGGATTATAGGTGGGAGCCGCCATGCCCTGCCAGCTTTTTGAATTCTTATGTCTATTTTCTTTGTCACATGAGGGAAGTTAAGTTTTGTCCATTATTTCTTCTAGTAGGCTTGTAATTCCTTTCTCTTTCTGTTTTTCTTCTGGGTTTCTTGTAATGCATATATCAGTCTGTTTCATGGCATCCCTTAAGTTCCTTAGTATTTCCTTATTTTCATTCTTTCTTTTTGCTTCTTTGACTCAATAATTTCAAAGGAGCCATCTTCAAGTTCACTGACTTTTTTTTGCTTGATTAAGTCTGTACATTTTTAAAATCCAGTTATTGTATTCTCAGCTCCCAGATTTAAAAAAATACTTTCTATTTGTTGATATTCTAATTTTGTATATGCATCATTTTCCTGATTTTCTTGTCTACGTTCTCTACTAGCTCACTGAGCGTCTTTAAGACGATTATTTTGAGGGGGGAAGGGAAAAGGTGATTGGCAGGAGAAGGAGGGCAATTGGTGGGATCTCACCTAATGTGCACAAAGCGGAGGGTCTTTAGCACGCCCCCTGGAAGGGCTCTAGTACAACTTGAACTTTACCTTGGAAGTGAGAACAATTCAACCTAAAAATCTGTACCCTCATATTAATTTGAAATAAAAAATATTACAAAACATTAAAAAAGGTGGCTATTTTGGATTCTTTGGCATATAATTCATAGACTTACCTTTCTTTGGAATTGGTTTCTAGAGATTAATTGGTTGAGTGATGTTTTCCTATTTCTTTGTATGCCTTGTAGTCTTTTGTTGAGATTCAGCATTTGAACAAGAAGCCACCTCTCCTAGTCTTGGGAGGCTGGCTTCAACAGGGAAAGACCTCTATCAACAGGGTGACTAAAACATAAGGGGACTTTTCAGATCTTTCTGGGGATGTGTCTTCTCTGGGCTTGTGTGTGTAATTTCCCAGTTTTAACAGTTTATAGGCTCAGCACCTGTGGCTCAAGTGGCTC
>NW_003852434.1:3423996-3427334 GCF_000181295.1 Otolemur garnettii
AGCCCAAGAACTGGAGGTTGCTGTGAGCTGTGATGCCACAGCACTCTACCGAGGGCAATAAAATGAGACTTTGTCTCTAAAAAAAAAAAAGAAAAAATTCTGAACATTACGAGAGTAGTAAAAATAAGAATGGACCTCTGTGTCTTCACCGTCTAGCTATGATACTTGTCAACTCACGGCCAATTTTATTTCACTTATGTTCACTCACATTTCACCTCAGTCTCCACCACTGGATTATTTTGAAATAAATTTGGGATATCATATGAGTTCATCTGTGATTACAGAAATGCAGATTTTATAAATATTTCTAATTTTATAAAGATATGGACCAATTGAAGCCTAGGGAGCTATCATCTGTAGGGGCTGATATTATATCTGGTGGTTGCTTTAAAATATGTAGACTCCATTATCTGGATTATTCTGATATTTTCTTCCACCTGTGACACAAGGGCTCAGAAGTAGAGCCCTGGCTCTCAGGAGTTTTCAGAGGAGTGACTCATTGGATTTAGTGATCCATTGTCTAGAGTCCAGGCTCTGTATGTAGCTATGGCTTAGTGACTCTGAGAACGTGGAACTTCCACATTCCTAGTTCAAATTTCCCTCATAAAATTCAGATGTGCTTTGTGTAGGAGACATGCTTATCTGCCAACCAGGAACACTCCCAAAGTTTCTCGGCGACAAGTCTGAGGAGCTGGAACATTCACTGTGTCCTCTAGTTCGACCCCTTCTTCTCACTTTCTTTGCACATTTACCCTCTCCTGTTCGTACTTTCTGCTATTTTGACTAATTTTTTCCCTCCACCTAGGGAAATAATTATTATTATATTATGACAGCCGAGGTGTTAACTGGTTAAAATGTGGAAAAAGGCCGTTTTGTGATTACACGGCCAAAGATCAGCCTTTAGCAAAAATCTCATCATGTTTTTATTTCTTTGGAAATCAAAACCAATCCATTGTTTTCTTTAAAAAATTAACAGTATCCAGCTGTATCAACATACCTTTTGGCCTGTGAAGAGATTCATGTTGTATATTTATTTTTGTAGTCCACATCTCACTGAGTGGCCCATATTCTTTTAGGATCACGGTTATTAATTCATCTAGTACCAGGGTTAGCACCTACAGTCATTACCCTGGAAACTGTAAACATTTCCATATCTTAAATATACAAGTCTACTGAACAATGCATCTGACATCGTTGCTGTCTTAAGTTTTAAAAAATCAGATTTAGGTGAGGTAGTCACCAAAAGAAAACACTAGATTTTAGTCAGTAGATCTGGGTCCCGTTCTCTTCTCTCCCCTATGAGCTGTCTATCCTTGAGAAAATCTCTTAATTTCAGTGGAACTCAATCTGTTTCTCTTTTTAAAAGTTATCAGTTATAAATTTGGTTTAAATAAAGATTTGTTTTTAAAGACAGCAGTTCCTTATACCTCTACTACACATTTTCCTCTTACAGAGTCAGTTAATTTTACTTTTTAAAAATCATTTTATTTTATTTTTTACCTATTTTGTTGTCTACAAATAATAAACTGCTATTGCTGCTGCTTGTTTTTTTTTCTTTTTAGTCATAATTTATTGACTTTCCATTATATAAGATAGTATTTTTTTTCTTTCCCCCAATGTCTGTACACTTGTGTAAGATTTCCTTCTCCCTCTAAATATGTAGTTTAATTATGTCACAGTTTTCCTCAGATCAGTATTAAATGTTAACATTATTTTTTTTTTTTTGAGATAGTCTCAGTATGTTCCCCTCAGTAGAGTGCTGTGGCATCACAGCTCACAGTAACCTCAAACTCTTGGGCTTAAGTCATTCTCTTGCCTCAGCCTCCCAAGTAGCTGGGACTACAGGTACTCCCACAACACCTGGCTATTTTTTTGTTGTTATTGTCATTGTTTAGCAGGCCCAGGCTGGTTTCAAACCTACCAGCCCTAGTGTATGTGGCCTGTGCCCTAACCACTGAGCAACAGGTGCCGAGCCTAAATGTTAACATTCTTGTGACTATGTGTTTTAGTCCATTCGGGCAGATATAACAAGATACTATAAACATGGCAGCTTGTAAACAACAGAGATTTATTCTTTGTAGTTTTGGAGTCTGGGAAGTCCAAGTTAAGGAGTCAGCAGAGTTAGCATGGTGGAGGCCTGTTCCTCACAGACAGTGCCTTCCTCCTGTGTCCTGTGTCCCTACATGGAAAGGGACTGGCTGGCTCTTTGAGGCTTCTGTGATATGGACACTAAATCCCATTCATGAGGGCTCCACCTTCCTGACCTAACCACCACCTTCATATTATCATCTTGGGGGGTTACGATTGTAACATATGTATTCTGGGGAGACATAAATATCATAGCACTGTGTAAACATTTCACAACTGAGCCATGTAGGAAACTATGGTTAATTTTCTTGCCACTTCTTTTTTGCAGGATTTAGAAATTTTTGGCTTGAGCAATTGCTTAGTTTTCAATGTATTTGTCACGAAATACATTGTACAGGGTGGCCATACAATTTAAAATAGTGTGCAAATTAAAACTGCACACGAACTTTAGGGCCACCCTGTGTATTTATTAACACCAAGCTCTTTACCAATTGTCCATCTTCCCAAAGCATTCTGATGCATCCGATCACCACTTCTTGCTGAGATGTCGGCTGAGGAGTCTGTCCTGTCCTAACGTGGACTGTCTGTTTCCATACTCAGAGCAAACTGTCTGTATATTTCCTCATTTTCCCTGCTTAGGATTCACTTTACTCCCTTCTGTGAAGATGCCTCTGTTTCCTGAGTGTCTGGTCATCCTCTTCTTTGATATACTCCTTTATTTTGGTGGAACACGTTCTTCAGTAGTTGCCAGAGAAAGCCTACTTGGGAGAAAAAGACATTTGAGATCTTATTGTTTAAAGTCTGTATTCTCAGAAGTCATCGATAGCTTAGCTGAGTATAGAATTGTAGGTGGGAAATAATGTACCTAGAAAATGTTGAAGGCTTTGTTGGTTTCTTTTTCATTTTTATTATTGTTAGTTAGCATCTGAAGCCCCTTTTACTCTGGATCCTTTCCCTGAGACCTTCTTCCCTCTGGTAGCTATGGCGTCTTCTTCTAGATGCCAGGGTTCCGATAGGAATTGTGGTGTGCCTCTGTTCACGTCCGGTGTGGCAAGTGACTTAGAGTCTTGGATGTAGGCTGTGGGCCACCTGGGATTGAATGCCAGTTCCGTCACTTACTGGCTGTGTTGTCTTGGGAAAATAATTTAATTTTTCCTGGCTTTCATTTCTATACCTGTAAAAAGTAGATAGTAATGGTTTTGAGAAATAAATGAGTGAAATACATGAAGCAGTGAGGATAGGGCCTGGTA
>NW_003852434.1:3428108-3435360 GCF_000181295.1 Otolemur garnettii
GAGGGGGTGAAAGGGGGAACAGCACCATTTCCATTGCATTGCTTGGGCCAGAAGCTGAGGGGTTGTCTGTGATTCCTCCGTGCTGCTCGCCCCCTCTTCAGTCCAATCCGTCAGCAGCTCTCATGGGCTGTACCCTGAGTATGTCTCAACATCTCAATTTCTTTCTGCACCTCTGTCACCCTCATCCAAGCCGCTGTCATCTATTGTTTACAATACAGAGAAAGCCTCTTAATAGATATTCTTCGGCAGGGCTAATGTTTATAATCTTAGCACTCTGGGAAGCAGAGGGCGGTGAATTGCCTGAGCTTGGGAATTCAAGATCAGCCTGAGCAAGAGCGAGACCCTGTCTCTACTAAAAACAGCAAAACTAGCAGGATGTGGTGGCAGATGTCTGTAGTCCCAGTTGTTTGGGAGACTGAGGCAAGAGGATCATTTGAGCCCAAGAGTTGGAGGTTGCTGTGAGCTATGATGCCATGGCACTCTTCCCAGGGTGACAGAGTGAGACTCTGTCTCAAAAACCAAACCAAACCAAACCAGACCTGCTTTCTTCTAGGCTTGGCTTTCCTATGGTCTACCCTCAACAGTCACAGTGATCTTTTAAAAATGGCAGTCATGGCATTGCCCCAAAGATCCTGTCCTCCCCAGAGTCACGCCCTTTCCCATGACCTGCGGTCTCTGTGCCATCCAACACTCACCTGCCTTTCTGACCTCATTCTTTCCACGCACCACCTCCCACTGGGCACACATGGCCTACTTTCTGTTCTCCGACGTGTCAGACTCGCTCCTGCCTGGGAGCCTTTGTATTTGCCGTGTGTTTTCCCCGAGATTCTCCCCTTGGGTCTTCACAGGGCTGCCTCTAATCACTGAGACCATCCTGGGTAATATAACAAGAACCTGTCTCTATAAAAAGTAAGAAAAATTAGCTGGGCATGGTGGCATATCCCTGTGGTCCTACCTACTCAGCAGGCTGAGGTGGAAGGATCCCTTGGGCCCAAGAATCTGAGGTTTTAGTGAACCATCATTGAGCTACTTCATACTTCAGTCCAGCCTGGGCAACAGAGCCAGACCCTGCCTCAAACAAACTAACAAACAAAAAGTGGTTGGAAAGGTACCATTTCTAAAGAGTGTGCTCAGGGGATTTAATTCTTGCTGTTCTCTTATTACATACTCTTTGACATACCTTGTCATGGCTGTGACACAAAATGTACCTGTTTAAGGTACATAGTTTGGTAAGTTTTGACAGATGTCTACATCTGTCGCACTATACTCACAATCAGGCTAATGAATATGACTGTCACCCCAGGAGCTTTTTGTACCCCTTTTTTGTTTTTTGAGACAGTCTCAAGCTGTCACCCTGGGTAGAGTACCGTGGCGTCATACCTCATAGCGACCTCCAACTCTTGGGCTCAAGTGATCCTCTTGCCTCAGTTTTTCTATTTTTTAGTAGAGATGGGGTCTCGCTCTTGCTCAGGTTGGTCTCAAACCTGTGAGCTCAGGCAGTCCACCCACCTTGGCCTCCTAGAATGCTGGGATTACAGGCGTGAGCCACCGTACCCGGTACCTATCTGCTTTCTGGCACTATGGACAAGTTTGCATTTTTGAGAACTTCATAGAAATGGACTCATTCAGTATATGCTATTGTTTTGGTCTGGTTTCTTATATTTTGAGATTCATCCAGGTTGTTACATGTATGTTTCCTTTTATTGCCGAGCGTATTCTGTTGTGTGGGGATAAACCATACTGTGCTTATCCATGAACTCAGTGGTAAACATATGAGTTGTTTTCAGTTCTCAGTGCTCACACATGAAGCTGTCGCGAGCAGTGTGGGCATGTGCTCTCATCTCCATGGGGTAAATACTCCAGGGAGAGAAAAGCCTGGTTCCTGGGTGCATGTTTATACGGGCACATTTGCAAGTGCTTAGGTGAAGATTTATAATTTATCAAAGGTAAGACGGCTTTTAAAGGAATAGAACTGACAGGTAAGCCTGAGCCTTCAAAGTTCATCTTCTGGAAGCCTGTGCTGGTGAACTGGTGTGGACCTGCCTGGCCCACCTTTGACCTGGCTGCTTGTGTGGCCTGTTGGTATCTGCTGAGAACTTGTGCTGTTGTTGAGGCCTCAGGCACCTGGGGAGCTTGTGTTGTTCACTAAGACCAGCAGGTGTTTGTTGCTTACCTGGTCCTTACCAGCCAGTGTTTGCTGAGCCCACTTGCAGCTTGCATTTTGCTAGATAAGTTTCTTTGATAAAGAACTTATCTAAGGGGGAGGCCTATGTGTTCTTTCCTCAGTGAGTGCAGGCTTCTTTCTTTAACAAGCAGCTCCCCATAGAGCTGCCATATCTTCAGTGATGAAATGTGAAAATAGCATGTCATCACTGTCCTGCCCCAGGTACAGGAGTTAAAAGTCTAACCGCACCATTGTAAAGTAGTTAAAAATCTAACTGCACCATTACCCCATAAGAATCTCTGGAAATATTTAAGGTCCAAATGCTCTGCCTACCTCTTGAATACCAGGCACAGGGCCACGTACCTTGGCCTTCTGGTCTGTGTCAGATGTTTTGAGGAACACCAAAAACACAATGCCTTTGTCCCCTGTCTAGGATTTGAACCAAACATTAAATGACACAAAAGAGCAAAGAGGAAATCCAAACATCAGCTTTGTTACTGAGAAAGATAAACTGAAGAATATGGCTTGTTTGGGGCAAGTGGGCCCCGTACTAAACTGTGGAATAAAACTGGGTTCTTTGTCCGCTCTCTGGCAGCCCTGAACTGCAGCAGGCCTTCTGGGAAGAAGGGCCATTTCCAGTGTACTGAAACCTGGAAAGAACCCTGTGACCTTGACTTCCTCTATTTGTAACAAAGGACATAACCTATTTCCCTCAACTGATCCCTAGAGAAAGGGAAAGCTCGGCTGGGTGTAGCAGCTCACACCTATAATCCCAGCTCCCACTTGGGAGGCTGAGGCAGGAGGATCACTGGAGGCCAGGATTTAGACCAGCCTGGGCAACATAGTGAGATGCTCATCTCCACAAAAAGAAGTCAGCCAAGTGTGCGGTGCGTGTGCCTCAGTCCAGCTGTTTGGCAGGCTGAGGCGGGAGGGTGGCGTAAAGCCTAGGAGTTTGAGGCCACAGTGAGTATGATCATGCCACTGAACTCCAGCTCTAAAAAACTAAAATTTAACTTTCAAAGCCCATTCTAGAGGAGCCTCCAGTGCTATTTCGGATTTTCCCTCCTCGAGGCTCCTCCCTTGCCTTCACACACTGGTCCCCGTCCCTCCGTTGCTTCTCTTCATCCACCTCCACTCAAGCACTTGCTTTTCGTTTTGAAACTTTCACAGCATGAACATGCAGGTGTCATCTCCTTCGTAGATTTCCACTGCAGGTGCCATTTTTTCCCACATCAGATCAACTCCATCACCTCAACTCTCTGTCAAAGCGACTTCTTCCAAGTGCGGGAAGAAGTCTCCCTCTCCCTCAGTGTTTTAGATATTACTCATCAGGTGGCTATTTCCTGTAGGAACTTACCTCCTGCTCTCACCAGCTGTGTAGAGCAGGTAGGACAAGCATACCTTGAAGCCAACAAATGACCCAACTTTTGCATCATCACTTCCTTCTCCAGGTTCCCTGTTGGTTCAAAACCCAGAATAGAATTCTAGGACCGCAGGTGGGTGATGGTCAGCAGTCTAGCACTGAGATTATTTTACACAAGTAGTGCCAACAGCTGACACCATCGCCTTCAGAATGAGAGAAGGATTATTTCCTAATGGTGGTCATCTTTTATCCTGGGATCACATAATAAATACAGGAAAGCTGTCCGGAAAGTACTCATCCATGTCATGTGAAAAACAGACCCACATGGCTGGACACCTTCTGGACAGCCTTCATGTATATATTTTTATCTTCTCAAGACCCTTGTTGTATTTAAAATAAATTTTTAGGTTTTCCTAAAAAAGAAAAAGAAGGCTTTGAAAAACGAACCAGAAAATTGGAGGCAGGAGCAAAGGAGACTTTTTTTTTGATCCTGACATTGTTATTTTGGGGGGATAGATGCAACAGATGTTATTAATAGCAACACCACCACAATAGCTAATATTTACTAAGCACGGAAAGTGCCCCAGGCATTGTAGCTAGACATGATCAGATCAGAAGGCTGGAGGTTTGTACCAGATGCTGGGGATTAATTTCTGGTTTTCCTATGAAATGCTTAAGCTCAACAACTCTTTATTCTGATGAATTTTGGCTAGAGGACTGGGCACATGTCCTTCTGGCCTAGCAATTGAGGGTGGAGAAAAACACTTCTGATCCTTTGTAGCTGTGGCTGTCGGGTTTAACCTGTGGTTGACGGTGTACGAGGAAAGGATGGAATGCCACTTAGATATTGTTGGAAATTGTCCGAATTGCTCTGGTTCCATCCTCCTTCTGGGCAGTAGCTGGTTGCTGTGTCTGAGGGTCTGTTTTGCTTAGGTCTTCCTTACAGAGGCCGCTGTACAGCAGTGTAGAAGCTGTACACAATAGTCTTTGTGTTTAGCATCATGAATGTTTGAATCAAGTCATTATTTCAAAATAAAAGTTATTCAGACATTAAATTGAAATATCGTCCTTTTCAGCGTGGATGGTGTTCTTCCAGAACACCAGTTAATGTGTTACTGCGCACCTGTGTCGAACACCTTGCAAAGCACATGAGGTAGAGGTTTAGTGAGGTAAATAGTAGTGAAGGGGTGGGATGTTTCATTGGAGCGGCAAGAATAATATTTTAATTACGTGAAAGCCGTGAACTCATGTTATTTTGTTTCTCACAGATAGTGTGCACTGGGGAGTCACGTCTGGCATCTTGCCTTGCTGTTGACTAGCTTAGTCTACGGAGAGTGGTTTAATGGCAGGGAGCCTCTCTTCACTCCTGGGCAATCCCAGTGCCTGCTCTATAGGGTAGTTGGGAAGGTGGAGTGAATTCCCTCAGGGGCCTATTGCAGGGCCTGGTACACAGGAAGGACTCAGTGTATGGTAGTAGTTATTAGCAGAGAAAATCAGTATCAGTAATTTGTCCTTATGAGTAACAGACTCCATTAATTTCATTTGTTATCACGTGTAATAAATGTTCTTCTCGTAATCCTAGGATTTAAACAGGCCATGAAAATTTATGATTATGATTTTTTTTTTGTTTAAGACAGAGTCTCGGCTCAGCGCCTATAGCTCAACTGGCTAAGGCGCCAGCCAGGTACACCTAAGGTGGCGGGTTCAAATCCCCAGCCCGGACCCGCCAAAACAACAATGACGGCTGCAACCAAAAAATAGCCGGGCGTTGTGGCGGGCGCCTGTGGTCCCAGCTACTTGGGAGGCTGAGGCAGGAGACTCGCTTGAGCCCAGGAGTTGGAGGTTGCTGTGAGCTGTAAAGCCACGGCACTCTACCCAGGGGGACAGCTTGAGGCTCTGTCTAAAAAAAAAAAAAAAAGACAGAGTCTCACTTTCTTGCCCTGGTAGAGTGCAGTGGTGTCATAGTTCACAGCAACCTCAAACTCTTAGGCTCATGAGATCCTCTTGAACTCCTGAACTCAAGCAATCCACCCTCCTCGGCCTGCTAGTATGATTATGATCTTAAAAACATTTCTTCTGATAAGCTTAGACCAGAAAAAGTTGCAGGGAAAAGGATCATGAATGCTATATATATATATATATTTTTTGGAGACAGTGTTTTACTCTGTTGCTGCCCTGGGTAAAGTGCTGTGTTGTTGTCATAGCTCACAGCAACCTCATACTCTTGGGTTAAAGCAATCCTCTTGTCTCAGACTCTGGAGTAGCTGGGACTACAGGTGCCCACCACAACATCTGGCATTTTTTTCTATTTTTAGTGGAGACAAGGTCTCATTCTTGCTGAGGCTGATGTCAAACTCCTGATCTCAAGGAATCCACATGCCTCAGCCTCCCAGAGTGCTAGGATAACAGGTGTGAGCCCACCATGCCTGGCCTGACATTTACATTTTAAATAGCTCCATAACATCTCATTGTGTGGTTGTGCCATAATTTACTTCATCAGTCTGTCTTTGGAGATTTTGGTTATTCCTGGTTATCTGCTTTTAAAACGTTATAATAAATAAGAATGCCTTTTCTTTTTAAGAGGTGGGAGTCTTTGTTGCTCAGGCTGCAGCCACACAATCATAGCTCGCTGCAGCCTTGTACTCCCAGGTTCAAGTGATCCTTCTGCCTTAGCCTCCCAAGCAGGTAGGACTACAGGTGCACACCACCATGGCCGGCTAATTTTTTTCTTTATTTTTTTGTAGAGATGGGCTCTCACTATGTTTCCCAGGCTGGTCTCCACTTCCTAGCCTCAAGCAATCCTGCCTCAGCCTCTCAAAGTGCTAGGATTATAGGTGTGAGCCACTGGACCCAGCAATAACATTGATTGCATTTTTTAAGTAAAGTCCCTCTTAAGAACATCTTTATGAATAACAATGCCGTTATAATCTACCCCAAAGAAATAATAAATCTTGGGTAGTGCCTGTGGCTCAAAGGAGCAGAGCGCTGACCCCATATGTCAGAGGTGGTGGGTTCAAATCCAGCCCTGGCCAAAAACTGCAAAAAAAAAGTAATAAATCTTAGCCAGTATTGAAGCTTGTTTATTAAGACAAATGCTTAGACTTACAGTAACAAAGGTTATTAGTACATATTGCCAGACTTTTCCCAGAAAAGTCATGTGAGTTTTCTGTCCCACCTGCTGCATCTGAGAATTTGTCCTTGAATCACTTCTTAGCAGTAAGAAATAAACATAAGGCCCTAAGCCCTCCAACCAACTGAGTTCCCAACCATGAGGGAGGAAAGGTCAGACACAACTCGCTCCACCAATGACTTCATCCAGCTGCTTGACACTGGACTCCTTTCTTTTTTCCAGTTTGGACACAACATCTGACTAGCATTCCTTGCTGATAAGAGATCACTGACCATGAACTGGTTGTGGCCGGGGCCACAGGCTGCCCAGAGACACCCCTGTGCCCTTTGCCTTGCCTTTGAAGTATAAAGCCCAGGTTTACTGCGTTGAGATGTTGAGTCTGCACTGCAGAGTGAACTTGGGATGTGTGTAACATCTTGCTCTGCTCCCTGCATGAACATTCCTCCTGTAACTTATTAAATTTGCACGTTCAGCCAAATTGTTCAGCATGGATTCCTGTCTTTCCTCCTCCAGCAAAGTGCCTGCCTTTGGTTTCTGCTGGCGGCTTTACTTCCCAACCTATGGGTTGTGGCTCTATGTTAGAAAGAAAGCTCTC
>NW_003852434.1:3435633-3447428 GCF_000181295.1 Otolemur garnettii
CTTGAGCCACAGGCGCCGAGCCCAGCTCTCCTCTTCCAATCTATGAATCTTATAATTTTTAGTCACCGGAAGAGAATATCTACCTGAAAGTCAATTTCTTTTTCTTGCTGATAAGCAAAACATTTTAAATTTGCTTTTAAAAAATTACTAGTGATGTTGTCTTAGTTCATTTTCTGTTGCTATAACAGAATGCCACAGACCAGGTAATTTAGGAAGAAAAGATTTACTTGGCACATGGTTCTGGAGGCTGAGGGGTCTGAGGTGGGGGGCTGCATCTGGCGAGGGCCTTCTTGTGGTATCATGACATGGAGAGGGCATCACGTGCTGAGAAGCTTGAGACAGAGACGGGGGGGGGGGAGAGGCCCCCCCCCCACCGATAGCTAACCCATTCCCACGGTGACAGCGTGAATGCATTCACTGGGGCTCTGCCTCTAATCACCTTTTTTTTAAAAAAAATTTTTTTTGAGACTCAGTTTGTTGCCCTTGGTAGAGTGCCATGGTGTCATAGCTCCTAACAACCTCAAACTCTTGGGCTCAAGCGATTCTTTTGCCTTAGCTACAGGCACCCATACAGTGCCTGGCTATTTTTAGAAGATGGGATCTCACTCTTGCTCAGGCTGGTCTCCAACTCCTGAGGTCAAGCAATGCATTGGCCTTGGTCTCCCAGAGTGCTCAGATTATAGGCATGAGCCACTGGGCCAGGCTTTTAAAAATTGACATGAGTTTTGGAGGGACACTCAAATCATAGTGTGTGTTGATCACTTTATTTACTTATTTATTTTTTGAGACAGAGCCTCAGGCTGTCATCCTGGGTAGAGTACTGTGGCATCACAGCTCACAGCAACCTCCAACTCCTGGGCTCAAGCGATTCTCTTGCCTTTGCCTCCCAAGTAGCTGGGACTACAGGCGCCAGTCACAACACCTGGCTATTTTTTGGTTGCAGCCGTCATTGATGTTTGGCAGCTGGGCTGGATTTGAACCCAACAGCTCAGGTATCTGTGGCTGGCGCCTTAGCTGTTTGAGCCACAGGCCCCAAGACTTGTTTCACTTTAATATGCTTAACTGTGTTTTGTTTTTTTTCTTGAGAGAGTCTTTGTTGCCTTCCATAGAGTGCTGTGGCATCACAACTCACAGCAACCTCAAACTGTTGGGCTTAAGCGATTCTCCTGCCTCAGCCTCCCAAGTAGCTGGGACTATAGGCACCTGCCACAACACCTGGCTATTTTGTTGTTGTTGTTATTGTTGTCATTGTTGTCTAGCCCAGGCTGGGTTCTAACCCACCAGCCCCTGTGCATGTGGCCAGTGCCCTAAGTACTGAGCTACGGGCATGAAGCCACCTGGCTATTTTTAGAGATGAGGTCTTGCTCTGACTGAGGCTGGTCTTGAACTGGTGAGCTCAGGCAATCCACCCGCCTCAGCCTCCCAGAGTGGTAGGAGTGCAAGCGTGAGACACCGGGCCTGGCCCTGCATTGTTTTTTTGATGTGTTTTCCTTTAAATATTTTGCTCTTTTTTTTCCTGTGAAGTCACAGTGCTTTTATTTTTGAGAGATTTATTTATTTATTTATTTTTGAGACAGGGTCTTGCTCTGTCATGCTGGGTAGACTGCTATGGTGTCACAGCTCACAGCAACCTCAAACTCTTGGGCTCAAGTGACCCTTTGGCCTCAGCCTCCTGAGTAGCTGGGACTACAGGCACCTGCCACAAGTCCCACCTAGTTTTTCTATATTTAGTAGAAACAGGGTCTCGGTATTGCTCAGGCTGTTCCTAAACTCTTGAGCTCCAGGGAGCCTCCCTCCTCGGCCTCCCAGAGTGTTAGGACTACAGGTGTGAGCCACCACTCACAGCTGATTTTTGAGTTTTAAAAAAATATTGAATTAGGCTTTTTACCTTGTGTCATGTTGAATAGTCTATTTTTTAAATTACAGCCAATTTTTTTTATATCTGTTTCAGATTTATCACTTATAAATTTACCTAGACTCTTTTTGCACTTATAGGGTGTTTGTGTCCTTTAAGCTTCTAGAAGTTTCCCCTTGCGCTTCCAGAGTGTGGCAGATAGTTCCGTAGCCATGTTTAGTTGCCTTTGTTTTGGGTGCTTTCTGCTCAGACTTTACTTTCCCAGCCTTTTCTGCCGGTTTTCTTAAGGAGCATCTCTCATTCCTAATTCTATTTACAAGGACTAGAAATATGTGAGAAATCTTTTGTGAATTGTAGAACTGTATTCAAAATTAAGATGCATACGTGGCTCAGTGCCTGTGGCTCAAGTGGCTAAGGTGCCAGCCACATACACCTAAGGTGGCGGGTTCGTATCCAGCCCAGGCCGCCAAAACAACAATGATGGCTGCAACCAAAAAATAGCCAGGTGCTATGGCAGGCGCCTGTGGTCCCAGCTACTTGGGAGGCTGAGGCAGGAGACTCGCTTGAGCCCAGAAGTTGGAGGTTGCTGTGAGCTGTGAGCTATGCCACGGCATTCTACCCAGGGGGACAGCTTGAGGCTCTGTCTCAAAAACAAACAAACAAACAAACAAACAAACAAAAAAGATGCATATGTATTGAATATTTAGTGGCTTTTAAGTTTGTGAGAATAGAAGGTAAAATTAGAGGTTCTAGATTTGTTGTTCACTTCTCCACCTTTAGGGCAAATCTTGGTGTTGTCTCCTCCCTGAGCTGGCCCTAAGTGGGTGTCAGTACTTGTAGCATGGTCATGCTGTCACCTGCCTGCCGTTGCTGCCACTGTGGTGTGCTCCAGGGAAGGGAGGACAGGCTGACAATTAGACTGGGATTTTAATCCCCATGTTACAATGTACCTGCTTAATAATCTTGGACAAAACACATAGCCCCACTGGGCCTTTGTTTTCTTATGTCTGAGGTAAGAAATGTTGGTACTCACCTCCTAGAATGGGTTTGAAGATTGAATGAAATCTCATGACCTGTAAGTTGGTCAGGCCTTTTACAATGTTCTAATTAGTCTTTTGGGCCCCAACCTGCCAGTAAGGGCTATAAGTCTAGGATATTGTATTTGAAACCTTTTTTACAAATTGATTGAGAACCCTCAGGTATTACTCTTTCCAAGACAGCCCCCTTCGCAACCCCAGAGAGGGAGCAGTTTAGAAAAGACTGGCCAGTCCTCTGGCAGGGCCTGGTTTTGTTGCAGGAAGATGAGGCCCAGTGGAGAGAAAGAGCACCCGAACTCCACGTTTCTAAGGGGAAGGGCTTTATTTCAGCTGGTGGAGCAAATGGCATAGAGGAAGTCAAAATGGCCATGCTCCCCGACTGGCTCCATCTTTCCCTTTTTATCTCCAGTCAGAAAGTTCCAACCCACGGGTACCTTTCTCATCGGTCAGTTTGAATCAAGGGGGAGAAGCTGTTCCAGCCCCCACAGAACTACAGGATTTCACAGAAGCAGAAATTTCCAGGTCCTAGGAGGTTAAGTCTACAAATTCCTAAGAGCTGTGTCACCATGGAGAGGATCCTGCAGGTGTATCCTTGGGATCTCCTCGAGAAGACCTCTGTTCTCCTGGACCTCACCCTTCCCGGGTGTCCTCTCCCGTTTCAGCTGCTGTTGCTTCTCTTGGGATTTCCTGACACACTGCGCCCGCCCCCGCCAGCCTCTCTGGCCCAGTCCTTGCACACAGTGTGGTGGGGTGGTACCCAAGCTTGGGCTCTCAAGATGACTCCTCTTCAGGTCACGTCCACATGCTCAGTCATTGTGTCCTGCATCATCTTGTGACAGAGTGGCTGGACACAGAGGAACCAGTTGCCCATCAGGATGGCCCTTTCTTTCATGGCGGCCACTTTTCCTGCCGGGGGACTTCCACTGAGAGCATCTCATTAATTTGGGAAATTCTGATAATGTTAAATTTCAAAAGGGAAATGGCCAAGGTCACCTTTCTACCTTCCCCAAGGGGGCTCCCTAAGGCCAGTTTGCACATGTACTTTGTATAATTCTGTCTCAGCTATGACCACCGAGTGTTCAGCAAATCACAAAAGTTTCTATCAACTTAAATTTATATAACTAAAAAGGGCCATTCAGGCAACTCTTCCTAGAAGCAAAGAGGGTCTGCTATGGAGAGCTTTGGCATTATCCAGACAGAAGTATCTGATAGCTTCTCTTGCTAAATAAATAAATTTAAAAAAACTACGCTGGGTTTGGTGGTTTATGCCTGTAATCTCAGCACTTGAGGGATGGAGGAGGGAGGATTGTTTAAGCCAGGAGTTCAAGACCAGCCTGAGCAACATAGTGAGACCCTGTCTCTACAAAAGAAAGAAAAATATAAGACAGGGCTGGTGGTGTGTGCATGAAATCTCAGTAACTCAGGAGGTGAAGGTGGGAGGATTGCCCGAGTCCAGGAGTTCAAGGTTCTAGTGAGCTATGACTGTGCCATCATTGCACTACAGTTTGGGTGACAGTGAGACCATGTCTCTAAAGATGAAGTTCTATTTACCAGACACAGCCACATGTGTATAAAGCACCTAGCCCATCTCTGTCACCCCCAAGTGCTGAGAAAATGTCAGTTCCCTCCTTTCTTCCTTCCTCTCAGCCTGACCACCCTTCTTCATAATCTGAACTGGCAGCGTCTAGCTTTCCAGAGACCCTTCCTGCCCCTCAGTGACCGTTCTCTGCTTGCTCCTTGTACCTGTGCTCATGCTGCCCATTCATCGCCTCCTCGGAGGTTCTCCCGTCAGAGTCGCTTCCAGGCTGTGTTTGTCTCCAGCAGCTTATCCTTTCCTAAGTAGCTAGAATTTACTTGACATTTGTATTCAACTTGTATTTTTTATACAGCCAAAGTGCCCTGAGCCTTCTGTCATGGAAAAGAATTTGCTAATCCGAGGATAAACAAAGGCTAGCTAGTATCTCTCCAGACAGCTAGAGGCATTTATGAAGTGTGCCTTGTTACCAGCCTGTGCCCCACAAATAAGCTTTCTACTGTCTTTGAGATAGGGTGTGGCACCTGCTTTTTTGAAGGCTCAGGTTCACGGAACCATATTGTCTTTGCCTGGTTTCACCTACGGTGCTTGGTCCGGATGCACGAGGGGCCCCTGGGGCTCAGCGGTCAGAGGCTGCCTTCAGACCCTGGCCAGGTTCCAGATCTAGCTCTTTACTGCCTTTCCTTGCAGAATTCCCAAGATTCCCCCAGAGGCCCAGGGCTGGGGGTCTCAAAGCAGAATCTAACCTCTAAAAGAAAGGAGCAGCCTTCTTGAATTTATATGGGTGAAGAAATGAGTCTATATGTTTTATCAGACATAATTAGGTACTTAATATCATATTATTCTTATGGATTTTTTTATTTTGAGACAGGGTCTCACTCTGTTGCTCTGGGTAGAGTATCATGGCATCATCACGGCTCACAGCAACCTCAAACTCTTGGGCTCAAGTGATTCTCTTGCCTCAGCTTCGCAGTAGCTGGGACTACAGGTACTCGTCATGATGCCTGGCTAGTTTTTTTCTTCTATTTTTTTTTTTTTTTTTGGAGACAGAGTCTCAAGCTGTTGCCCTGGCTAGAGTGCCATGGTGTCACAGCTCATAGCTACCTCCAACTCTTGGGCTCAAGCAATTCTCTTGCTCAGCCTCCTGAGTAGCTGGGACTACAGGTGCCCCCACCACAATGCCCAGCTATTTTTTTGTTGTAGTTGTTGTTGTTTAGCAGGCCCTGGGCCGGGTTTGAACCCGCCAGGCTTGGTGTATGTGATTGGCGTCCTACCCACTGAGCTGTGGACACCGCCCTTTTTCTTCTCTTTTTGGTAGAGATGGGGTCTGCCTTTTGCAGGGCTGGTCTACAACTCCTGAGCTCAAGGGATCCTCCTGCCTCAGCCTCTCAGAGCACAAGGATTACAGGCCCGAGCCTCTGTACCTGGCCACTTACTGGATTTAGGCACACATTCTAACAGGAGTAGAAAGAAGAAAAACTGAGACTCATTCCGACTCTCTCTTGAAATGGTTCTTGGTCCTTCTTGGCTTTTCCTTAACTGGTCTCCTTTTGCTTTAATATTTCCAACAGAAATGCTTGCTGAGGCTACAAGGCGCGGTTTTGGCTTTGTGCCTGTTTTTTTTTTTTTTTTACCCCAGAGTTAGCCTTTCTCTCTGCATAACATTGCATCCTGCTTCTTTGAAATCCCTACTGAATTTGGAGAAATTATGTCTTGGCAAATCCAACCCAGTTTCCTGGAACACAATGTGATACTGACGACATAGCCCGGACACTCCTCTTGACAATGTGTTTGTGTGTCTCGTTTCACGTAAATATTCAGTGGTGAGTAAGAACAGAAGTAGAAAGCCTGACTTACCACGGTTTGTTGTGTTTTGTGTGCAGGATGATTACTTTTATGATGCTGCTTGTGAATAAATCGATCAGATTTAGGTGAATCACCTGGCTGGCCAATAGCTGTTGGAATGTTTCTTCACATGTGACTTTGTTGCATTATTACAAAATGTGGCCGGATAGACCTGCCCAGCCGTCCCAGCTGATGTTCATTTGTAGCGCTGCCTTAAGGAGATGAGGAGATGAGAGCCAATTGTTCCAGCAGCTCAGCTTGCTCTGCCAACAGCTCGGAGGAGGAGCTGCCCGCGTTGCTGTGGGCACAGGGGAGCCTTGAACTTGTTTTCACGGTGCTGTCAGCTGTGATGGTGGGGCTGCTCATGTTCTCTTTGGGATGCTCCGTGGAGATCCAGAAGCTGTGGTCGCACATCAGGAGACCTTGGGGCATCGCCGTGGGACTGCTCTGCCAGTTTGGGCTCATGCCTTTTATAGCTTATCTCTTGGCCACCAGCTTTGCTTTGAAGCCAGTGCAAGCCGTTGCTGTTCTCATCATGGGATGTTGCCCAGGGGGAACCATCTCCAACATTTTCACCTACTGGGTTGGTGGAGATATGGATCTCAGGTAAGGTAAGCTGGGAAGCTCCTCTTCCCTGATGCTGCCTGGGAGGAACAACTGATACTCTAGGTTTAAAAACTCTTCCAATCTTTTGGTGGAGATTCTAGTCGGAAACATTACAAACACAACCAGAGACGTGTTTAGCCACAGAAGGATTTTCCATCCTGAGCCCAAAATTTACTTTGCTGTGCTCATCTTTTGCTTTGTTAGCAAACTGTCCTGAGTGGTGGGATTTGTCCCTACGTAATAGCAGGGGCAGGTCTCCACCTCACCAATGGTCCTTGCTAAGCACAAGCCTGTTTTCCCCCACACGGGGTCTTTAACAGCAGCCTTGCAGGACGTCAGTGGTAGTGGCTTGGAAGCAGTCATCATGCCGGTGGCATAACAGGACAAGGGCCTCATTAACTCTAATCAGGATGTGCTGTCAGAATACCCACTTTATGAAATAAGTATTTGGGGGCTGCGTAAAGGAGCTTTAGGCGTGTCTGCTGGCGGTGCCAGTGCTGGTCTGTCAGTTTGACTTGGGAGCAACACGAAGGCTCCCGTGACTGTGATCCTTCTTTCCTGTTGCTTTGTGGGTGCTCCGTGTTCATCACTGACTCTCATTCCCGCTGACCTTCCTCCCCATTACGGTGCAGATAAGTGCCCTGGGAGACGTTAAGCTTTATCATTCATCTACATTTTAATGAGGACAAATTAATCACATACATTTTGGAGCACATGTTTTGATGGGAGGAAAAAGAGCATTTGAGGAAAGACTAGAGGGACCAGCATTGGAGAAGAGAAAGAGCTAAGAACAGTGGTCTGTTAAGGTTCTCTGCTTACTTAGGAACATTCTGTTTGCCTCCTGCCCAGGGGAAGAGCTGCGTATTCACTTAGATCTTCATTTTGTGTGGGTGCCATTTAGTTGAGCTTTACTATATGATGAATGAATGAATCAGAGGTAATGAGGGACCTGGGAGTTGACATCAGTGAGAGTCAGCTGCAGGGATGGTTTCTAGTTCCCCGAATGTGCTGGATGTTTAGCATTTGGAATGTATGTCACCTGTACATTTTAATGGGCTCCTACCGTGTAGACTAAGAATTAACCTTCACGAGGCAATGCCTTTTAGTTACCCACTCTGTGAGATTTGGAAAAAATATAACTTGATGACTTAAATATCTTACCACCAATGCTGATGCATTTGAATGCATCACTAATTCAAGTTCAATAACGTTGATTATTAATGTACTTGGAAACAATAAATCTTCTTTGCATGAAGTTCATATACCAGTAAACAATTTCAGAAGCTGAAAGTTTTTAGAAGGAAAAAAGAAACTGATAGTTAATAAATACCCTGGTAGGCATGGGAAGATGCTCTCATGCATGTTTTCTTCTTTGCTCTCGTAATAACCTTGTATGTGACCTTTTATTTTTCTGCATTTTATAGCTGAGAAAATTGTCATTCAGATTTGTTAAGTACTGCTACAAATGAATATGGCAGGATGCAGATTTGAATTCACATCTGTTTTACATCAATCTGTATATCAGGCACTTTTCCCCCATGGTATTTAGCAGCAAGCTAAATAAGTTGATACTTAGCAACTAGATCTTCTGTTTTGAGTAGAAGCATAAATATTTTTTTGGTTTGTTCTTCACGTCTCATTCTGTCACCCTCAGTAGAGTGTTGTGGCATCATAGAGCACAGCAACCTCAAACTGCTGGGCTTAAGTGATCCTCTTGCCTCAGGCTCCCAAGTAGCTGCGACTACAGGTGCCCACCACAATGCCTGGCTATTTTTTTCCCTTCTATTTTTAGAAGAGAGAGGGTCTCGCTCTAGCTCAGGCTGATCTCGAACTTGTGAGCTCAGACAATGCACCTGCCTCGGACACCCACAACCCTAAAATTATAGGTATGAACCACCATGCCTGGCGGGAGCATAAATCTTTGAACAGTGCTCTCAAACCCTTCTGTTCTGGGAAAAAGGACATTAATTACCTTCATCTCTTATTAGTCAATATTGTAATAAACATAGCAATGAATAAGAAGTAAATGAAAGATAAAGCTGATTTTACTTCCCTTTGCCAACGACTCTAATCAGCTTTTTTTTTTTTTTTTTTTTTTTTTTTTTTTTGAGACAGAGCCTCAAGCTGTCCCCCTGGGTAGAGTGCCGTGGCATTACAGCTCACAGCAACCTCCAACTCCTGGGCTCAAGCGAGTCTCCTGCCTCCGCCTCCCAAGTAGCTGGGACCACAGGCGCCCGCCACAACGCCCGGCTATTTTTTTTTTGGTTGCAGCCGTCATTGTTGTTTGGCGGGTCCGGGCTGGGGATTCGAACCCGCCACCTTAGGTGTACGTGGCTGGCGCCTTAGCCGGTTGAGCTATAGGTGCCGAGCCTCTAATCAGCTTTTAAGTTTGGTCTAACCTATCTAAGCCTCATTTCCTCATTGGTAAAATGCAGTTAAATTTGACTGTTGCTCACAAGACTATATGTTTAGGAGAAAAAAATATATACACACCTACAGTATGCAAAGTATAGTAGGCATGCAATAAATATTTCCTTTCTAAATTTTAATTTTGAGTCTCACAAACAACATAAAAATCAAGCAAAACATAAACGGTAGAAAATGAAGTTTTAAAGTGGGGACTGAATAATAGATTTTTAAAAGCCTATAGAAACAAAAGTAACAAAATCTTAGTTCTCAGTAAATTTTCAAAGAGGAGAACATTCCATATTATTGTATAAAGCATTAACTAAGTTCATTATGTTTCTTCACAATTGATTACCAATAAAATAACTTTTTTTGAAGTGCAGTGGTATAATCCTAGGTGACTGAAACCTCAAACTCCTGGGTTCAAGCAATCCTCCTGCCTCAGCCTCCCAAGTAGCTGGGACTACAGGTGCATGCTGGGCTAATTTTCCTACCTTTTGTAGGACCTGTCTTGCTCTTGATCATGCTGGCCTCAAACTTCTGCCCTCAATTGATCCTCCTACCCTGGCTTCCCAAAGTGCTGGGATTATAAGTGTGAGCCACCACATCTGGCCCAAAACTCAGTGGATAGTCATTGCTTGTAATTCTGTTTTTGATTCTGGGTGAAATCAGTGAGCATTTAATGCAACATCTTTAATTTACGAATGAGGAAACTGAGGTATGGTTCTCTGAGGACGACCCCAAACCTGCTTCCGACGCCTTCCCTGTATACTTACCCGACACGGGCCCTTCAGAACCAGGTTTTACCAGGTTCTGCATTTCTGAGTGTCAGATGCCAGGACTGATTCTTTCCCCTGTCACCTGGGCATGTCAGCTCAGTGTGTCCCCTTTCCCTGTGACTGCTGTCAGGCTCAGTCGATCCCTCAACCCACTGCTGAGCCCTGTGGCCCACCCTCTTGCTGTGCCGCTCATGGCTTTGCCTCCTGTCGGCTGTCTCCAGGGCCACTTCCTCACCTCAGGCCTTCAAATCTCTTTCTGCGTCCAGTGCTATTTCTTCATAACTGTTCTCTGCACCTTCTGTCGCTCCATTATTTTCTAGTTTCTCAGACATATTTAATAGGGACTTAAGAACAGAAGCCATGTCTCAAGTGGTCTCAAGATGGTGGATCTTTGCACCTACCCCCCAAAAGTATCCTTTATCTAAGCAAACTTTCAGAGTACAGACATGTGCAGCTGGTCATCTCTCAGTACTGTCTTGCTGATCCTTGTGACCACAGGGAGGTTAGATAATCATCTTTATGAGGGGTTATCCAGGGACAGGCATTGTTTAAGGACCTTGCTGCAGATCCCCTGGGTATGCAGGAGTCACACACTGGCCTGAAAGTTTCCCTTCAGGGTGGCTCTTGTCATGCAGTAGGCTGCTTCCTACAACTACTTTCAATTTATGGTAATTAGACCTGACACTGGATGTTGTTATTTATGGCGTTAAAAAGTATACATATTCACATAGCCTCTGTTTGTTTGATAACTGGATATGTTAATTGAAATATAATTGGTTTTATTTGTAATTATGAATTTGGGAAGAGATATATAGGCTTTACCTGATTGCTAGTATGCTTTTTTTTTTTTTTTTTGCAGTTTTTGGTCAGGGTTGGGTTTGAACCTGCCACCTCTGGCATATGGGGCTGGCACCCTACTCCTTTGAGCCACAGGCCCCGCCCATAGTATGTTTTTTTATTTTTTAAATTTCAGAGTAATATGGGGATGCATATGATTCAGTTACATAGTTTGCCTTTGTAGGACTAAAGTCCAAGTTGCAGGAACGTCCTTTCCCTGGGAAGAATGCAGTATGCCGTGCGGTGCACCTGTCAGGTGGGAACTTACCCACCCCCTCCGCCCTCCCTTCTACTGGAATTTCATTGAGTTTTTCTCTCATGTGAGCGTGGAGCTGTTAATCTCCTAGTTCCAATTTACTACTGAGTGCATTTGGTGTTTGTTTTTCCATTCTTGTGATACTTTGCTTAGGAGAATGGTCTCCACTTCCAACTAGGGTCCTCAAACTTTTTAAACAGGGGGCCAGTTCACGGTCTCTCAGACCATTGGAGGGCCGGACTGCGGGCCCCAGGATGAGCCGGCTGCTAAGCAGGACAGGCAGTGGTGGCAACACCACCCGGCAGGCCAGATAAATGTCCTAGGCAGACTGCATGTGGCCCATGGGCGTAGTTTGAGGACGCCTGACTGGGTTGTTATAAAAGATACAAAATTTCTATCTTTTTATGGCTGAATAATATTCCACGGTGCATATATATCACAATTTATTAATGCATTCATGTATTGAGGGGCACTTTGGTTGTTCCTACATCTTTGTGATTGAGAATTGTGCTGCTATCAACATTTGAATGCAAATGTTTTTATTTAGGTAAAATGTCTTTTTTCTGTTGGATAAATATCTAGTGAGATTGCAGGATCAAATGATAAGTCTACTTATAATTTTTTTTTTTTTTTTTTTTTT
>NW_003852434.1:3447745-3449937 GCF_000181295.1 Otolemur garnettii
GGGGGGGGGACAGAGCCTCAAGCTGTCACCCTGGGTAGAGTGCTGTGGCATCACAGCTCACAGCAACCTCCAATTTCTGGGCTTAAGCAATTCTCTTGCCTTGGCATCTCAAGTAGCTGGGACTACAGGTCCGCCATAATGCCCAGCTATGTTTTGGTTGTAGTTGTCATTGTTGTTTGGCAGGCCTGGGCTGGATTAGAACCTGCCAGCTCTGGTGTATGTGGCTGGTGCCCTAGCTGCTGAGGTACAGGTGCCGAGCCACTTTTATCTTTTCTTGATGGTTTGCTTGAGTTCTTTGTAGATTCTGGTTATTAGCCCTTTGATAAGTAGCATGAAAATATCTACTTTCATTCTGAAGGTTGTCTCTTTGCTTTGTTGATTACGTCCTTGGCTGTGCAGGATAAATAAATGATCAGGTCTCATTTATTTATTTTTGTTGTTGCTGCAATTGCCTTTGGAGTCTTCTTATTTCCCTAAGTTGATATCAAGAGTTTTCCCCACATTTTCTTCTAGAATTTTTAAAATAGTTTTATGTCTTTGTTTTAAATCTTTTCTCCATTGTGAGTGGTAATACATGTGGGTCCTGTTTTAGTCTTTTACATGTGGCTAACCAGTTTTCCCAGTACCATTTATTGAACAGGGATTCTTTTCCCAGTGTATGCTTTTGTTTGGCTTGTCAAAGATCACATGGCAATATGAAAATGGTTTCATCTCTAGGTTCTCTGCTCTATTCCATAGGTCTCTTTATGTTTTATACCAATACCATGCTGTTTTGATTGCTATGGAGTTGTAGTATATCCTGATGTCTATAAAGTGATGCCTTTGGATTTTTTTTTTTTTGTAAAATTGTGTTGATTGTTTGGTTATTTCTTTTCTTTTTCTTTTTTTTCAGACAGAGTCTCACTTTGTTGCCTCCATAGAGTGCCATAGCTCACAGCTCACAGCAACCTCAGACTCATGGCTCAGACAGCCACCTCTGTGATCCTCTTGCCTCAGTCTCTGAAGTAGCCAGGACTATAGGCACCCGCCACAATGCCTGGCTATTTTTTTTTTAGAGATGGGGGTCTCACTCTTGCTCAGGCTGATCTCTAACTCCTGAGAGAGGATGAAGGAATCCATCCACCGTGGCTTCCCAGAGTGCTGGGACTACAAGCGTGAGCCACTGTGCTTGGCCCATTTTTTTTTTTTTCTGATTTCATTCAAAGTGTAGAACTATTTTTTCAAGATCTGCAAAATATCTCTTCCCCTAAGTGGCTTGAGGTGATCTGTGAAAACGGTTCACTATTCACTTGACCCAGAAAACCCCACAAAGTCATGCAAGTCAGGAGGCTCAAATCTTCGTGTTCACTTTAAGAACACATGTGAAACTGCCAGGCCATCAGGGGTAAGCATACATGAAAAGCCACCAAGTATCTGAAGGATGTCACTTTAAAGGAACAGTGTGTACCTTCCGATGTTACAATGGTGGAGGTGGTAGGTGTGCCCAGGCCAAACAGTGGGGCTGGACATGGGGTTGGTGGCCCCAAAGGGGTGCTGAAATTTTGCTACACATGCTTACAAACGCCGAGAGTAATGCTGAACTTAAGGGTTTACTTGTAGATTCTCTGGTCATTGAACAAATGTAGGTGAACAGAGCACCCGAGATGTGCCACGGAACTTCACAGAGCTCATGTTCGCATTAACCCCTGTCTGAGCTCCCCGCCACAGGCAGATGGTCCTCAGCAAAAAGGAACAAGTTGTTCCCAAACCCGTAGAGGAGGTAGCACAGAAGAAAAAGATACCCCATAAGAAATTGAAGAAACGAAAACATATGGCACAAGAATAGATGCAACATAAAACAAATGCAAAGAATAGTAAAAAAATCTGCAAACTGTGACTTGGCTATTTTAATGGGGATTGCCTTGAATCTGCAGATCACTTTAATAGTATAGACATTCTAGCAACATTGATTCTCCCGAGCCATGAGCATGATACGTTCTTCTGTCTGTTCACATCCTCTGCAATTTCTTTTCTCAGCGTTTCATTGTTCTTTCTATAGAGATCCTCCACATGTTTCATTAATTATATTCCAAGGTATTTAGTTTTCTTTGATGCTACTGTGAAGAGAATTGTGTCTTTGATTTTATTCTCAGCTTGACTGGTGTTGGCATGTATGAAAGCTACTGATTGATTTTATATCCTGAGACATTGCT
>NW_003852434.1:3450100-3459248 GCF_000181295.1 Otolemur garnettii
ATTGCTGAATTTTGTGAAATGCTTTTGCTGCATTTTTCGAGAGGATCGTATGGTCTTTGTTTTTACTTTTGTTTATGTGATGAGTTACATTTATAGAATCGCTTATGCTGAACCAGCCTTGCATGTCCAGGATGAAGCCCTCCTGTTTGTGATGAATTATTTTTCTGTTGTGCAGCTGAATTTTGCTTGCTAAGAGTTTATTATTTTTGCATCCATGTTCATTAAAGATATTGGTCTATAACTTTCTTTCTTGTTGTGCCCTTTCCTGGCTTGCTAACAGGGTGATTTTTCTTCATAGAAGGAATTGGGGAAGGTTTCATCCTTGTCAATATTATGGAATAGATTCTACAATATGGGTGCAAGTTCTTCATTGCACTTCATATCTAAGTTTGGTAGAATTCTGGTGTAAAATCATCCGGTCTGAGACTTTTTTTGTTGAAAGTGTTTTTATTGTTTCTGTTTGTTGTTTGATATTGGTCTGTTTCTTCCTGGTTGAATCTCAGGAAGTAGTTGATTCCAGGAATTTGTACATTTCCTCCATGTTTTTAAATTTCTAGGCATAAAGTGGGGAGAGGGGAGGAGGAAGGGGAAGGGGGGAGTCACAGTGTATTGCATTGGGGCGGAACACAATTATAAAAGGGACTTTATCTAACATATGCAATCAGTGTAGCCTAATTCTTTGTACTCTCAGTGAATCACAAACAATAAAAAGAAATTTCTAGGCATAGAGATTTCATAATATTCAGTGATGATATTTTGTATTTCTGTGGTATCAGTTGTTATTTCCCCTTTTTCTTTCCTTCCTTCCTTCCTTCCTTTCTTTCTTTCTTTTTTTTTTTGAGACGGAGTCTCACTCTATTGCCCTCAGTAGAGTACAATGGTATCAACTCACAGCAACCTCAAACTCTTGGGCTTAAGCAATTCTCTTGCCTCAGCCTCCCAAGCAGCTGGAACTACAGGCGCCCAACACAACACCCAGCGATTTTTTGGTTGCAGTTGTTGTTGTTTAGCTGGCCTGGACTGGGTTTGAACCCACCAGCCTGGGTGTATGTGGTTGGCGCCATAACCCCTGTGCTACAGGTGCCAAGCACCCTTTTTCATTTCTGATTGAGCTTATTAGAGATCTTCCAGTTCTGTTTCTGGTTAATGTGGCCAAGAGTTTATCAATTTTATTTATCTTTTTAAAGAATCAATCTTTTGCTTCCTTAATCTATTAAATGGTTTTTTTTTGTTCTCTATTTCATTTTGTTCTGATCTGATTTGGTATTTGTTTTCTTCTTCTGGGTTTGGAATTAGATTGCTCATTCTTTTCTAGTCTTTTTTTTTTTTTTGAGGCAGCATCTCACTCTGTCACCCTTGGTAGAGTGCCACAGAGTCACAGATCACAGCAACCTCAAACTCTGGGGCTCCAGTGATCTTCTTGCCTCAGCCTCCCAAGTAGCTGGGACTACAGGGGCTCACCACAATGCCCAGCTATTTTTTTGTTGCAGTTGTCATTGTTGTTTAGCTGGCCCTGGCTGGGTTCGTACCCACCACCCTTGGTGCATGTGGTTGGTGCTATAACCACTGTGCTATGAAGGGCCGCCCTAAATTTCTTGTTAAACTTGGCAAGACTGGTGTAAAATCAGGGACATGTTGGTCCAAGTTTATGGCAATAATGCCATGAAGAAAATGGCAGTGTACAAATGGATTGGATATTTTTCTGAGGGAGAGAGAGAACGAATGATGAAGAGAGGTCAGGGTGGCCAGTAATGAGCTGAAATGATGAAAACATCACAAACATTCATTAAATTGTGTGTGAAAATCATTGGTTGACTGTGAGAAGAGTAGCAGACCACGTATACACATTGACAGGGAAACAGGAAAATCTTAACTGAAAGTCTTGACATGAGAAAGGTGTGTGGAGAAATGGTCCCGAGGGAGCTCAGTGACTAACAGAAGCACGGAGCTCATGCAACACTATCTGTGCGGGAGTTTTTAGAAGTAAACAAATAACTGCATTGAAACCCACTCTCTACTTACCTGATCTGGCCCTCAATGACTTTTTTCTTTACCTGAATGTAAAGGAAATATTGAAAGGAAGACATTTTGATTACATTCAGGAAATCAAGTATAATCGACAGCTTTGATTATACTGGCTATAATCAAAATGTATACTGGCTATACATTTCATAAAGGCCAAATTGCTTTGAAGGCCAGACTAGGCACTGGCGTTGGTGCATAGCTTCCCATGGGGAGTACTTTGAAGGGTGACTATAATGATATTCAGCAAAGAGGTATGTAGCACTTTTTTAAGGAGAACTTAATTGTCAGACCTTGTTCATACACCAATTCCTGGACTCCCAGCAAAGTAAAACTTCCCTAGAAACTAAAGGTCAAAGCCCAACAACCACAATGGCTCAAGTGATAAAGCTATAGTGAGACACCAGCACGTGTTGACATGTACACAGTGGTGAGACAGTTATATACCAAGGTTATGAAACCTGACTATTTTGTATAGTGCTGCCGACATATGCACACAGCAGCAAGTATGCGAGCTTAATTGTCAGACCTTGTAATCCAAGCTCTGGCTATTGGGGCTGCTCTGCACAGAATTCAGGTCAGCGTGGAGCCAGCCTGCCTGACCTCTGCGTCACTGGTTTCTCTCTTCGCCTGTTTCCTCTGTGGTCTGCCTTTCTTTCCGTTCTTTTCTGCTCCTGGTGACCTCGGCTTTTCCTGTCTGCCTCCACAGCACTGCCTCTAAGGGGAATGATTCGAATGGTGATTTTATGGGTTTGAAATGAAAACAACATCTGAATAATTTAAAACCCAGTTGCAAAACGTTATTGACAGTGCGTTTCAATGTAATGTGCCTGTATGTAATTTCCCTTTTAAAGGGAGGGTTCAGGATTTACCTGTTTGCCCAGACTTGCTGTATCTGTCTCCTTATCCTCTGTAATTGCTTGGAGATGATGATGCCATTCTTCTTAACGCAAGTGGAATCTTGTTATGTTGAAGTTAGATTTTGCCAGCAGCTTGGCTGTATGTGAGCAATCAGGAGATCCAGTTAAGCACGTCCTCTGTTTATGCTACAGTGGCATTCCAGGGCAGAAAATAAAAGGTGTGACTTTTCCCTGTACTCACACACCTTTGCTGGGTGCTTTTCCAGCTTTGTTGGTGTTTATAACAGTTGGCAGAGCGCCAGGGTTATCTGTATCTATTGCTATCCTGTACCATTACTGTGAGCCTTGTGACCTAAAAGATTACATTAAGGGTGGAAGAAATAACCTGTGGAATCAAGAATATAGGATTAATCTGATACAGATCTCACACTTTACTTCCCATTATCGTGACTATTCCCTTTCTCCTCTTTGAGGCAAAGTCATACGTGGGGGAGGAGGGAGGAGCCCTGTGCTAGTTCTCCAGAAGTTCAGGATTAAAGTGGTGAATTATGGAATTCTGTTCAGGATTGGGTAACACAGAGAACCAAGGAATGTGGCACTAACGGGCCAAGACTTTGGAAAAGCTTCCCAGACATGCTCTTCATGGATATAGAGGTTTGAAAGCTGTGGTGGACGATTTTCTTCCTGTACACCACCCTCTAGCCAGGAAGGAGTCTTTGCTTAAAGTAAACGTTCTTAACAGGATAAAATAATTTTAGAACTCATATGAATAAAATTTATGGAAGAATTGCTAAGAAAAATTAGAAAAGGAAAACTTATGTTAAGGTATTTTCCCTTCCTGGAGCACCCGTAGCTCAGTGGTTAGGGTGCCAGCCACATGCTCCGGGGCTGGTGGGTTCCAACCCTTCGTAGGCCTGCTAAACAAAAAATTGATTTTCCCTACCATATAGGAAAACACATTATGAAAACACTCTGCAATTGAAACGGTCTGGTATTTGCTCAAGAAAAAAGAAAGTTATTTATTGATGGTCTAGAGTAGAGTTTATAGAAAATCAAATATATATATATATTTCGAGACAGAGTCTCACTCTGTCACCCTGGGTAGAGTGCCATGGCGTCACAGCTCACAGCAATCTCTAACTGTTGGGCTTAAGTGATTGTCTTGCCTCAGCCTCCCAAATATCTGGGACTACAGGCACCGCCACAATGTGTGGCTGTTTTTTGTTGCAGTTGTCATTGTTGTTTTAGCTGGCCTAGGCTGGGTTTGAACCTGCCAACTTCAGTGTATGTGGTTGGTGCCATAACCACTGTGCTACAGGCACCAAGCCCAGAAAATATTTTTTAAAAACTTACTCATTTATTTATTTTTATTTGTATAAATTTAGGAGCTATAAGTGCAGCTTTGTTACACAGACATAAAGCATACTGATGAAGTTTGGGTTTCGATGTACATTATTTGGGCTCCATCACTCAAATAATGTACATCATACCCATTAAGAAACTTCTTATGCCCTCCCTTCCCTCCTCTGGGTCTGCAGAGCCCATCATCCCACTCACTATGCCCACGTGTACACGTTATTTAGCTCTCGTGTATAAGTGAGAACATGTGGTCTTTGACTATTTCTGAGTGTTTCACTTAAGATAATGACCTTCAGTTTGATGGAACTGTCACTGTGAAAGACATGACTTCCTTCTTTTTTATGGCTGAATAGTGTTCTGTTGTTGTATACACACCGCATTTTCTTTATCCAGTCATCTGTTGACGGACACTTCAGTTGATTCCACATCTTTGCTATTGAATAGTGCTTTGATAAATTTACCAGTGCAGGCATGCCTTTGACATAACGATTTCTCTTCCTTTAGGTAAATACTCGGTAATGGGATTGCTGGGCTGAATGGTAGTTCTATTTTTAGTTTTTAGAGCCATCTCCAGACTGTTATACGCAGAGGTTGTGCTAATTTACATTCCCTCCAACAGTGTACAGGCGCTCCCTTTTTTCCGCATCCTTCTCAGCATCTGTCATTTCTTGATCACAATCATTCTTCCTGGTGTAAGATGAGATCTCATTGTGTTTCTTTAGTTTGTTTCAGTGCAGTGTGCAGTGGTATCATCATAGCTCACCGAAACCTCCAATTCCTGGGCTCAAGCAGTCTTCTTGCCTCAGCCGCCCAAATAGCTGGAAATAGAGGCCTATGCAATGATGCCTGGATAATTTTCCTCCCCTTCCCTCCCCTTTTCTCCCCTCCTCTCCCCTTCCCTCCCCTTTTCCACTCCCCTCCTTCCTTGTTCTCCTTCTTTCTCCTCATGCCTCTCCCTCTCCTGCTCTCCCCCCTCTCTCCTCTCCTTACTCACCCCTCCGCTCCTCTCTTCTTTTCTTTTCTTCTAAATACAAAGTCTCCCTCCTCCTTAGCCTGGTCTGCAACTCCTGAGCTCCAGCAATCCTCCCGGCTCATCTTCCTACCTCCGATCCCAGGTGAGAGCCACCCTGCCAGGCCTCAGTGTTTTTTTAATTTGCATTTCTCTGTTGAGCATTTTTTCATGTTAATCTGATTTTTGGCCATTTGTGTATCTTCTTTTGAAAAATGTCTATGCATTTTCTTTGCCCACTTTTTTCTTTTTCTTTCTTTTTTTTTCGAGATAGAGTCTCATTGTGTCACCCTGGGTAGAGTGCTATGGTGTCACAACTCACAGCAACCTCAAACTCTTGGGCCTACGCAATTCTCTTGCCTCAGCTTCCCAAGTAGCTGGGACTACAGGCGCCTGCCATGACGCCGAGCTATCTTCTTGGTTGCAGTTGTCATTGTTGTGTAGCAGGACCAGGCCAGGCTTGAACCCGCCAGCCTTGGTGTATGTGGCCAGCGCCCTACCCACTAAGCTACGGGCTCCGCCTCTTTGCCTGCTTTTTAATGGGTTTATTTTGTTGCTGCGTTTTCTGAGTTCCTATGATTTCTGTATGTTGCTCCTATCAGATGCATACTTAGCAAATATTTTCTCCCATTCTGCAGGCTGGCTGTTCACTCTGTTGGTTTTTTCCCTATGCTTTTTAGTTTAATATAGTTCCATTTGTCTATTTTTGTTTCTGTTGCTTGTGATTTTGAGGTCTTAGTCATGAATTCCTTACCTAGGCCAATGTCCAGAGTAGTTTTCCCTAGGTTTTCTTCTAGTATTTTTATAGTTTAATCCATCTTGAGTTGATTTTTGTGTTTGGTGAGATATAGCAGTCCATTTTCATTCTTCAGTTACAAGAAAACTGTCTGATTTCCCCACCACCTTTTCTTGAAAAGAGTGTTCTTTTCCCCATGTGTGTTTTAGTTGACTATGTCAAAGCTCAGTTGCTGTTCAGAAAATACACAGTTGAATACACTTGGACACCTAATGTATGATGGAACTGGTACCTTGGTTTAGTGACAAATAGTTTAGTTAGTAAATTATATTGATACCCTTGCCTCAGGATAGGGAGAGATCATTAACAAGACAAGAAACTCAGATGTCATTAAAATAACCAGCTTTAACTATATGAATGTTAATTATGGCAAAAGTCACGTGCAAAGTTGAAGATACACAATAAGCTTGGCAAAAATATTTGTATGATACAGGATGATCTGTACCCTGATTTTGAAAGCACGCCTACAAATTGAGAAGAATAAGTCGGATGAGGAAGACAATTTGGAGAGGGGCATAGAAGTGGCTCTTGAACAGGAGGAAAGCTCAGCCTCATAGAATGTCAGAGGCAGCAAAACCAGAGCAAGACGCGTTTCCGAATGTTGTCCTGAGGATCAAAGGGGATGGATCACATCCACACTAGACATGACTGTGAAATCTCTTTAGAAAGTCATCTGCCAGTATCTACTAAAATAAAAAATATAGCATTTTACATGGTGATTCTGCTTTGGGGAATCTACAGAAATAAAAGAATCATTTCAAGTGAAATATGTGTAAGAATGTTTATTGTAACATTATTTATAATGGCAAGAACTAAAAGCAACTGATCTATCATTAATGAAGTGATGGGAGAAATTATGGCATACTTTGCTTGTGGTTCACTCTGTAGTTTTCTTTTAAAAGAATGAATTTAAATGCATTGATGTGAGAGGATGTATGTGATCGATTAAGTGCAAGAAAAGCAACCAACTTGTAAAGTATATCGTATGTGTCCTTCAAAAAGAAAAACAATGAAAGAAAAAATTTTATTCATTGAATTAGCAAACATGAAATATAAGGACTACTTATAAAAAAAGATAAAAGAGAGGAGTGTACACAAATACTTGTAAATTTTAGAAGTCTGGATTTCTTTCTCTTTCTGTCTCTCTCTGTCTTTTTCCTTTCTTCCATTTCTTTCTTTCTTTCTTTTTGAGACAGGGTCATGTTCTGTCACCCCAGCTAGGATGTACTGGCACAATCGTAGCTTGCTACAACTTCCAACTTCTAGGCTCAGGTGATCCTTTTGCCTCAGCCTCCAGAGTGGCTGGGACTACAGAAGTGTGCCACCATACCTGGCTGATGTTTTTTATTTTTTGTAGAGTTGGGGTCTTGCTATGTTGTACAGGCCAGTCTTGAACTCCTGGCATCAAAAGATCCTCCCAGCTTGGCTTCTCAAAATGTTAGGATTACAGGCGTGAGCTACTACACCTGGCCAAAGTCTGGATTTCTGAAAATTAGCTAATATTTGCTTCTTAAGGCCGGGTGTGGCGCTCATGCCTGTCTGTAATCCTAGCACTCTGGGAAGCCAAGGTGGGTGGTTTGCTTGAGCTCACAGGTTGGAGATCAGCCTGAGCAAAAAAGCAAGACCCTATGTCTACTAAAAATAGAAAAAAATGAAGCAAGAGGATCGCTTGAGCCCAAGAGTTGGAGGTTGCTGTGAACTATGACACCATGGCACTCTACCCAGAGCAATAGGTTGAGACTCTGTCTCAAAAAAAAAAAAAAATTGCTTTGTAAAATTTTACTCTCTTTTATCCTTGGATGAGTATGATTTTATAGAAAGCCTCTGTTTTTCTGGATTGTTATGGGGGTTGTCTATCGTTTGAATTGACAAGGGGTCATTTCATGAAGATTTAGTTACTACCAACATTCACCTGCAGATACATTACATGTGAGGAAGACAGAACATTTTCACAGTGTCAGTGTATTGACTCGTTCTTTGATTCATACAGAGTTATTGAACATGTGTTCAATGAGCTCTTCCAAACTGCTGCCGCACGAGGCTATGGCAGGTTCTAGAGACGGAGAGGAAGCTAAGGCCTGGCTCTCAAGCTACACAGTCTGGCACAGACCTACAGGTACACAGGCCCTTGGGTAGGGTACAGTGTGTGCCTAGTGCATGAGGTAATGTCAATAATAGTGTGTCCAGAGGGCAATGGGTTCAGAAGGGACATGACTAATTGTCCTAGAGATTGCCCGATTCCTAGAATGGCATGCCTCTTTCATCAGCAATAAATGAGAACACAGGAGTATTTTTAATATCTGGAAGTAAAATAGATGCTGCTTTGCCAAGAGCATAAACATTCTTCTGGCAGACAATGTTAAGGTAATCATAGATATATTGTTTTTTAGACAGAGCCATTAGATGGAAATGTTGGTGATATATATTCGGAGGGAGATTGACAGATGGCTTGGGGACCCAATAAAGTGCTGGAGGATGCTTGTCAGCTCTGTTGGAGCCTGAGACACATGGGAAGTCTCTTTCCTCTCCTTGGTGGCACAGGAGGGCCATCCACCTCTCATTCTGTCAGTCAGTTGTGCCATGAGCACGGATTGAGCATAGCAGCTGCAAACAGTATATATGTGCTTAAACAGATTGCATAGTTTTTTCCAGCAATTGAAAGAGAAAATACTTTCTTGTTTTCAAGGGTATCTCTTTTCCATTTATCTTATTTCCTCTAATTTTACTCATGTATTCTTTCACTGGTTCTATCACCCAGACAGGTACAGAACACAGCCTGAGCTTGGGAGTCAGGGGTGGGAACGAGAGATAGAAGGAATAGATCTGGGGAGGAAAGCACCAAAGCACAGTGGGGAAGTTTGAATGGTCCTAAATCTACTTCGTGGGTTCTCATTCTCCCTCATCTTTGATTGGCATTTAGCCTTCCTTTGGGAGCTTTTCTGAGCTTTCGTGAAATATAACCTCATGGCTCACTCTCCACTGACTTTTTAAAAAATTTATTTTTAATTGACAAGTTACAGCTTATCTATGTGTATAGTGTAGAACGTGATGTTTGGCCCACCTGTTTCTCTGCTCTGTCTCTGCATGTACCATGGGCTCCTG
>NW_003852434.1:3459745-3474040 GCF_000181295.1 Otolemur garnettii
CCCAGCTACTCAGGAGGCTGAGGCAAGAGATTTGCCTAAGCTCAGTAGTTGGAGGTTGCTGTGAGCTGTGACATCACAGCACTCTACCACTCTACCAAGGGTGATAAAATGAGACTTTTGTATCTAAAAAAAAAGTAAGAACTTAAATAGTATTATATCTGGAAAAAACAAAAACAGGATCTATTATAAATTTATGAAGAATAACTTGGTTCATATAATGCAATAAAAGCACAATGTTTGGTCCATTTTGTGCTTTTATACAGGATTCTTGAGACTGGGTAATATATAGAGAATCGACATTTATTCCCTCACTGTTTTGGATGGTGGGAAGTTCAAGATCAAGGTGTGGGCATCTCTTGTCTGGCAAGGGCCTTCTTGTTTTGTCCTCACAGGATGGAAGGTGGAAGGGCAAAAAAAGAAAGAACTCCCCTGGTCAAGCCCTTTTATAACGGCATTAATCCATTCTTGAGTGTGGCTCTCTTACGACCTAAATACCTCCCAAAGGGCTCTATCTCCCAACACTGTTATATTGTGGATTAAGTTTTTAATACATGAATTGTGGGGAACCCTTTCAGACCGTAGCAGTATCTTTGAGGACTTTAAACCAAACCACTCTTCTTTCAGACATTAGTTGCTTGCAAATCCTTAGTGGCACTTAAAATGTGTTAGCTTTTTTATCAGAGATAATTCATCTCAATAATGACAAAGATAAACAAAATAAATGTCTGTGAGGAATTATTCATGGTTTACTCATAAAGACCAAGACTCCTTTCTGATACTCTCCCCTTCTTTCCTGGTAAAGCGATATTTACACAAGGTATTAGCTGGAGCATTTTGGTTTGGCTCATCTAACTCATGAACTCATATTTTACTTCCCAACGTGGCCAGATTTGTGTCTCTAGTGATGGCAGCCTTTTTAATTTAGAAATAATCTCAATAATGATAAAGATAAATAGACCACTTGTCTATTAGAAATCATTCCAAGCTTGTTCAATAAAGATTGGATATCCCATTATCACCTCTAACTTAATATGTTCCCTCAAACTGGTGCTAAGTGACTCCGTTCTTCTGTCCACTACACTATTATTTCACTCTGCTTCAGTTCTAATTTCTACTCATAGGATCATACAATATCGAAATCAGAAGAGGATTTTTAATTTAGTCTAGTATCTCACATCTATTCCCTTTCTGTGGGGTGGTTCTAACCCATCCCTGCTCTATCCACCTTACCCTATCTGAGGGTCAATGACTATAGATCACTATTCTACTGGGAATCTTATGGCATATGGTTTGTGGGTACTTCTTAACAGATACTTAATAACACTTCACACTTGGCTTTGTGGCATTTTAACTTGCCTTATTCTAATCCCCCTGGTACCAAACCGAGACAGAGACATCACAGGAAAAGAAAACCAAAGGCCAATATCCCTTATGACTATATATGCAAAGATTAAGGCAATGGTACATTTCAAAACTATTAAGAATAGAGTATAAATGTCTTACCACAGCAAATAAGTAAGGATTAACATAACCTACTGAAGGTTATGTTAATCAGTTCAATGTAAGGATCCCACATTATATATCAAATCAGTACTTATACTCCATAAATGCATTAATGTACACAATTGATTTAATAAAGGAAAAAATTAAAAAATACATATATGCAAAAATTCTCAACAAAATACTACTATACTACTAAACTGAATCTAGCAACAGAAAAAGGATTATATACCCTGGAAAGTGAGATTTATCCCGAAATGCAAGGTTGGTTCAATATACAGAAAAATTAATGCAATATACCCATGTTAATAGAATAAGGACACAAAAGGAATGAAGCCCTGATATATGGATGAATCTGGAAGACAGACACCTAAAAAAGGCCACCTATGTCTGGGTGTGGCAGCTCCCACCTGTAATCCTATCACTCTGGGAGGCTGAGAAGGGTAGATTGCTTGAGCTCAGAAGTTTGAGACCAGCCTGATGAAAATAAAGAAAAAAACCCCAACTCACTGGGCATAGTGGTGGTCACCTGTAGTCCCAGCTACTTGGAAGGCCGAGGCAGGAGGATTGCTTAAGTCCAAGAGTTTGACGTTGCTGTGAGCTATGACACCACAGCACTTTACCCAGGGCCACAGAGTCAGACTCTATTTAAAAAAAAAATAGAAGAAGAAAGAGAAAACAACAAAGAAAGCCACATATTGTATGATTCTATTCATAGGAGATGGTTAGAAAGGGTAACCCTCTAAGGACAGAGGTACATTCATGTTTGCCAAGGTCTGGGGACGGAGAAAGGAACAGGAGGGAAAGGGTGATGACTGCTAATGGGAATGGCATTTCTTTTGGGGGTGATGAAAATATTCTGGAAATAGTGCCATTTTTGCATAATCTTGTGACTATATTAAAAACTGCTGAATTGTATAATTTAAAATGATGAATTTTATGATCTGTGAATTAATATCTCAATAAAAGAGAAGTACATAAGAAAAGAATCCTACAGTACCTCACAGAATGTTCAGGACAGGTATTAATAGATACTTAAATAAATATGAGTTAATTTATACATGGAAATACTGCTGAAAATCTTTTTCTAGAGCAAAAAGAGAGCCACTGTTTGTGGAATAATATTAGAGAAGGAAGTTCCAAGGAGCTTACCTCATATAATCTCAAAGCAATTCTATCTTAAGAGTGGCTTCTGGTGAAGACTAAATTCTTAATTTCCAACTCTCCCTTCTAAGAATCATCTTAATTTGACTTTCAGCATCAGTATGACAGCCTGTTCCACGGTGGCTGCCCTGGGAATGATGCCGCTCTGCCTTTATGTCTACTCCTCATCCTGGAATCTTCAGCAGAATCTCACTATTCCGTACCAGAACATAGGTCTGTACCGGGCTTGTGCAATGAATAGCTATGGTTAATTACACATCTCTTTATTTAGGGATTTTTTGATAGTATCAAATTTAATTCACTAAATAATCCTCCAGTATATTTCTATCATTTTACTAGTCCAATTTCCTAGATTTTCTGGTTTAGAGAGGTTAAAGTAACTTGACCAAGACCATGAAGCTGGTTAGTGCAGACCTAGAGTTCTAACCTGGGAATCTGCCTGCAAAGTCCAAGTTCTTAACCCCTATGAGAGTTTATTTTTGAAAATAAAAGCCAGAGAACTTACTTTCTTTATTTTTATTTTTATTACTATTTTTGAGACAGAGCCTCACTTTATCGCCCTTGGTAGAGTGCTATGGCATCATATCTTACAGTAACCTCAAACTCGTGGGCTCAAACCATCCTCTTGCCTTAGCTTCCCAAGTAGCTGGAACTACAGGTGCCCATCACCTAACCTGCCTAGTTTTTTAGAGACAGGCTCTTGCTCTTACTCAGGCTGGTCTTGAACCTGTGAGCTCAGGCAACACCTGCCTCTGCCTCCCAGAGTGCTGGGATTACAGGTGTGAGACACCACTCCCAGACTCAGAGAATTTACTTTTAAAAAAAAATCAACTACACCCTTATATAGTTAATACTATGAAGCAATTGAACTTTTTCTGGTTCAAAGTTAGCTGGATCTTGTGGCTCTAATTAGACTTAGTTCCCATGCCTTCACCTTACACACTGCCTGTGAGCCTTGACTTGCTCTTAGATTGACAGTGAATTATTCTTCCTGATGATCAAAGTTCATCTGCATGTCACAGCCGTGCCCAGATCTGATTCATTGTCTCTTCTCCTGAGTGTTATGTCACATAAACGCTGCCCTTTCTCTAAAGATCTCTGTGGACTTACTAGGCTTGGAAGAGAAATGTGGTGAAATGATCTGCCTATTCTAGTGTGGTCAGAGTCTTTGGAGAAGGGATAGAAACTATTAATTCTTAGAACAAAAATCTCTAAAAGTGTTAGTCTGGATGCTCAAGTCAGCACCTTGAGGGCTTACAGCCCAGGGTTTAAAACCATAATTGGAACCATCTCTTGATAACAGCTGGAGCCCATTGAATTTGTAAAGTTGGAGTGAAGCCTTAATTTAGAAACCACGATCTTATGTGCCACTTTTTCTGATTAGTTATTTAACATAACCTGTTTTTGATAATATGTTCTGAAAGACAATCATAAACAAGTTGTACTCAAAATGTTATGAGCAACTCATATAACTTTGCAGCCAATATTATAGACCTTTGGCAGATTTGGAAAGAGGCACTGGGAATGTCAGTATGGATCCTGCTGGCAAGGGGGCAGTCTCCTCAGCTCTACTGGTGCTGCTGTCAATGCCTTTATCTGCTTATACTAATTCAAAGATGTTTTATTCTACCCATCTTTGGGTTACCTGGCTATGAGAAACTGCTTTGGTAGTATAACAATTACTGTCCCTATGTCTGTAATAGATATTCTTTTTGTTTCTTTCTTGAGATCAAGTCTAATTCTGTGCCCTGAATAGAGTGTCGTGGTGTCACAGCTCACAGCAACCTTAAATTCTTGGGCTGAAGCCATTCTCTTGCTTCAGCCTCTTGAGTAGCTGGGACTACAGTCCACCACAATGTCCAGCTAATTTTTCTATTTTTAGTAGAGACAATGTCTTACTTTTGCTCAGGCCGGACCCAAATTTCTGAGCTCAGGTGTTCCACCCACTTTGGCCTCCCAGAGTGAGTGCTGGTATTACAGGTGTGAGTAATAGATTTTTTTTTTTTAGATGAAGTCTCAAGCTGTTGCCCTGGGTAGAGTGCCATGGCATAGCTCACAGCAACCTCCAGCTCTTGGGGTCAAGAGATCCCTCTTGCCTCAGTTTTTCTATTTTTAGTAGAGACAAGGGTCTTGCTTTTGCTCAGGCTGGTCTCGAACCCATGAGCTCAAGCAATCCACCTGCCTCAGCCTCCCAGAGTGCTATGATTACAGGCATGAGCCACTGTGCCCAGCCATGGATATTCTTTTACTTAGTGAATGAAGCAAAGGACCCATTGGCCTCAGATAGGGAAATAATAGCTGTGGTTATAGAGGGGTGGCACTCATACGTGGCAACCAAGGAATCACGGACTTAAAACGGTCCTCTTGTTTTCTAATCCTTCCCTATCTGTTTGTCTTTAAAATTCCATGTGATTCATGTGCCAGAGGGATTCTGAGAGAGAAAAGATAGCCCAGAGATGGTGGCAACCATGGGTATCATCGTATACCCTTCAAAGACTGTTTCCAAGATTAAAAAAAAATTTCTACCTTTGCAGGTGGATGCAGCAATAAAATGCAGCTTCACTTAAAGCTGTCATCTAGGGTGGTGCCCGTGGCTCAGTGGGTAAGGCGCCAGCCCCAGGTACCAAGGGTGGCCAGTTCAAACCCTGCCCTGGTCAAACTGCAACAAAAAAACAGCCAGGTATTGTGGTGGGCACCTGTAGTCCCAGCCACTCAGGAGGCTGAGGCAAGAGAATCGCCTAAGCCCAGGAGTTGGAGGTTGCTGTGAGCTGTGTGATGCCACGGCACTCTTCTGAGGGTGATAAGTGAGACTCTGTCTCTACAAACAACAACAACAACAACAACAAACCCCCCAAAATCTCATGATTAAAAGCTGTCATCTAATTGAAATGGAAATTGTTGAGAAGGGCCGGGCAGTTAGGTGAGAAGGGAGACCGGCTGATGGATTTTTCTTCTCTGTAGGAATTACCCTGGCGTCCCTGCTCATTCCTGTGGCCATTGGTATCTACGTGAATTACAGGTGGCCTAAACAGTCCAAAATCATTCTCAAGGTAAGCAGCTCCATGTCACTGCTATCCTATCCTCAGGCTCGGGGACTTGGAAGGCAGAAGTAGGCGATGCTGGAATCAGCGAGCTGCTCAGAGGCAGCGCCACACCCAGCAATTTCCCTCCCTTGTCTCGGTTTTGGATCCAACTCTCCTGTTAATTCCACTCCTTGCAGCCTCCTCTGTTTCACCCTGGAAAACATGGAACTCAATGTAGCGACAGCATAGCTCAGGCCTACGCCTGGACAGAAGAGTCCAGGCCCTGTCCACTCCTAAGGCTTCCCACAGGCACTGTCACCAGGACAGCTGTTCAAGCTAGCATGAAATGGAGCCCCAGGGCTCAGGAATATGGCAGTTTTCTTAGAAAAGTAGGGGCAAGGGCCGTCTTGCAGATGAGTTCCTGAGGGCATCTCTAAAGTGGTAGTTTGTACACATGAGCAGGGCTGCAGACCATGTGAGTGAGACTCTAAGTGAGATGGTGTGCAGAGCCCTGAGCAGCCTCGCTGTGGAGCAGTGTCATTGAACTTCCTGCCTCCTCTTGACTTTGCAGGGCTGCTGGACAAATTAACAAATGTTCCTGTTCACTGGCTTTTACCTCCAGAGGAGGCAGGCTCACCCATGACGTCAGAATGCTACGGAGTTTTCCAATCTGGGGTCATTTAAAGCATCTACGATGATACTATGCGCTTTCAGGAGGAGTTGAAGAGTCTTTTACATTTATGAAGACTAAAACGTTTGCGGTTATTTGGAGGGTTGCCAAGTAAATCTCTGTTGATTTTAGTTTGAGGTTTATGGTCTGACTCAGTCGCAACTCTTCCTGTTTGGCTCCATGGGACAGAACATGGCCACTCTCTGTGCTGGCACCAGCAGGTTCTGCTTCTTCAGTTTCCAGAAGATGAGCAATGAGATGAGGAGGAGAGGGGCTGATAAGCAGGCAGGCCAGCTGGGCACTAGGAGGAAGGCGTGAGCCCGTGCATTGGGGTTGCCTGCGAGTGACTGTGATGTTGATGGTGTACACCTGATCTTCAGTCTCCTTTCTAGTTGTATTCATCGAATACAGTCCCTTCATTTCTGTATCTATTATTTCAGTAGAAGAAATTTTCTTTTCTTTTTTTTTTTTTTTATTAAATCATAGCTATGTACATTAATGCAATCACGGGGTACAGTGTGGTGTTTTCATATATATTTTGAAATACTCTCATCAAACTGGTTAACGTAGCCTTCATGTCATTTTCTTAGTTATTGAGTTAAGACATTCATACTCTGCTTTTAGAAAGATTCACTTGCACCCTTGTAGGATAAACCAGAGAGGTGACCCCACCAATCACCCTCCCTCCACCTACCCCCCCCCATATTCTAAGGCTATAATTAGGTTATAACATTCCTATGAAAGCTATAAATCAGTTTCAAAATAGGGCTGTGTACATTGGATACTTTTTCTTCCATTCTTGAGATACTTTGTGAAGAAGAACATTTTCCAGTAGAAGAAATTTTCTAATGTGGCAGTGTTAGCTTATGATTTTTTTTTAATAAAACAAGGAGAGAGTACTAGGGAGGTCCACTCTGGAAAGTGTCTGGCCATGTATATCTCTATTTTCCTTTTCTTTCTTTTTGGTTTTTGAAACAGAATCTTGCTCTTTGCCAAGGCTAGAGTGCTATGGTGTCATAGCTCACAGCAACCTCAGACTCTTGGGCTCAAGCCATCCTTCTGCTTCAGCCTCCCAAGTAGCTGGGACCACTGCAGCCCACCACAATACCTGGCTAGTTTTTCTATTTTTAGTAGAGAAGGGTTCTCACTCTTGCTTAGGCTGGTCTTGAACTCCTGAGCTCAAGCAGTCCACTTGCCTCAGCCTCCCAGAGTGCTAGGATTACAGGCGTGAGCCACTGTGCCTAGCTTCTAGTTTTCTTATTACTTAGCTGGATACTTTCAGGACAACCCTTGTGTGATCAATGAAAACTCCTTACTTTTCAAACACTTTATCTTTGATTACTTTTCTTAAAAGGCCATTTAACAACAACATACAAAAAAAAAATCACAATTTTGTTGTTTCCAGATCCTCTGTTTGTCTATCAGTGTCAATAGAAAAACCCAGATAAATTTTCTGTATGCCTCCTTTATTACCTGTGAAGAGCAGATATAAAATCCCTTTCCTTTGGCTGTTTCACAGTATTTGTGGCAAAAGTATTTTCTTTTCTTTTCTTTTTTTTATTAAATGATAGCTGTATACATTAATGCAGACATGGGGTACAGTGTAGTGTTTTCATATACTAATTTGAAATACTTTCATCAAGCTGGTTAACATAGATTTCATGTCATTTGCTTAGTCATTGTGTCAAAACATTTATATTCTAGTTCTAGAAAAGTTCACTTGTACCCTTGTTAGACAGATATATAGGTGATCTTTCCGGTCACCCTCCCACCACCCGGCCGCCCTTATCCCCTCCCCTTCCTCACCCCCTCCCCATATTCTTGGGCTAGAATTAAGTTATATCTTTCATTTGAGAGCTATAAATTAGTTTCATAAAAGGGCTGTGTACATTGGATACTTTTTCTTCCATTACTGTGATACTTTGCTAAGAAGAACATTTTCCATTTCCATCCATATAAACATGAAGGAGGTAAAGTCTCCATTTTTCTTTAGGGCTGCATAGTATTCCATGGTGTACATATACCACAATTTATTGATCCATTCGTGGATTGATGGGCACTTGGTTTAATAACCAGAATCCATAGAGAACTCAAACTTACTAACAAAAACAAAAAAAAGTGATCCCATTGCAAGGTAGGCAAAGGACTTAAAGAGAAATTTCACCAAAGAAGATAGGCATGCAGCCTATAGATATATGAAAAAATGCTCACCATCCTTAATCATTAGAGAAATGCAAATCAAAACTACTTTGAGATATCACCTAACTCCAGTAAGATTAGCCTATATCACAAAATCCCAAAACCAGAGTTGCTGGCGTGGATGTGGAGAAAAGGGAACACTTCTGCTGGTGGGAATGCAAACTAATATGTTCCTTTTGGAAAGATGTCTGGAGAACACTTAGAGAACTAAAAATAGACCTGCCATTCGATCCTACAATTCCATTATTAGGTATATACCCAGAAGATAAAAAATCACATTACAATAAAGATGTTTGTATCAGAATGTTTATTGCAGCCCAATTCATAATTGCCAGATCATGGAAGTATTTTCTCATAGGTATAAATATTCTACAGCACCTTAGTAAACACTAGGCTATTTTAATTTTTTAGTACATCTTTGTTCTCTGCTCTTGGTCCTATGTTAATTTTAGAACTGCCACATTTTCTGAACAAACTTGGGTTTTGCTCATTTGCACTTCATGAATTTTAAACTTTGAAATCCCTTTCTGGTGGAAAGAGGAGGAGAGCATTTGGTATTCAGGGGCTTTCTCGGGCTTCGGCGCCTTTCTGCTGGGAGAGGTGTTGTCGCCGGTTGGTGTCTGTATGTGAGCAGCGTGGATGGCTCTGGTACCTGAGTATGTTTCGTTTATCTGTTTGTTGGTCACTTAGTTCCCCATGACCACCTTTCTTCACGCTCTGAATCATTTCAAATCAAGGATGATGCTGTAACTAGGGACATGGTTTGCTGTGTACATGATGTGGATGGGAGCTTGCCAAGATCCTGGTTTTCTCAAAATATCCTAGGCCATGCTTCTTTCCTCTTTGATCTAAAACTGTAACTGTTAGCATTTTTGTTGTTGGTGGTGTTGACTTTTTGTTTCTGTTCCTGTTGAACAACAAAAGTAAGAGGTAGCATCTATTTGGGAGAAGATAGAGGTCCCTGTTGGTACTTCTGTCACATGAACTTCAGCTCAGATTGTCTAATGAAGAAAGGGTGAAGTCCTTGTAGGGAGAGAAGGGCAGGGATCAGAGCAGCAGGACGCCACTGAAGGGACGGTGGGGAAGCAGCTGGTCAGGCGCTGTGGACTCAGGTGACAGGTCACCACCGAGAGGCTTTGGTGGTGCGAGGGTGTTGGAACCTTACTCTCAGATGCCAGTTATTTCACAATTCTGTCATATCTATGAAAAACTCTATTGTCCAATCCTTTGCTTGAAGGGAAAAGATATTGATCATAAAATAACATTTATATTTATGACAACGATATCTAGTGTAGTTAAGTGACTTGACCACCTTGAAACTCAGGTTTCTCCTCTATAAAATGATATTGGATTCAGTCGTCTCTAAGTCCCCTCCTTGTTTTAATATTTCTAGAATCCAAGAATTTTGATGACAACCCCCCTTGATGTTTGCACGTGCTCATTTCATTGGTCTGTTATAGGTTGGGGCCATCGTCGGTGGGATCCTCTTCCTGATGGTCGCAATCGCTGGTGTACTGCTGGTGAAAGGACTTTGGAACTCGGATGTCACCCTTCTCACCATCAGTTTCATCTTTCCTTTGATCGGCCATATCGCAGGCTTTCTGCTGGCACTTCTTACCCACCAATCTTGGCAAAGGTACAGTTAAATTATCTGAAAACTTTTTTGAGAAAGGTAAATTAAACACACCACCACTGGCAGCCTTTGTGGCAGCTGCGTTTGGAGACACGGAGAGTTTTGTCCTGCAGACAAAGCATACCTAAGCATAAGGAGGGTAGAAAGATTATGGTCATTCTAATTCAACTTTCCGATCTCAGCTCCTCCAACCCTCCACTCCGTGCACGTTGGCTTACGGTTTATGCAGTGACTCTTGTCCCTGGAACTTTAATTTCAACCATTTGTCCCCCACATTAAAGCTTCCACTCTTTTCATCCTTTAAACTCACTCCTCCTCTGTGACACCTGCTCTCACCACTTCTGCCACTTTCCTGAATTTCTACAGCATCTCCCTGGCCCTCGATCATATTTTACTTGTATTATTATTGAACCTTTTTTTTTTATTATTGAACCGTTACTGAACCTTTCCTGTCTGTCCATCTTACCCTTTTACCTAGATTCCTCAGGGCAGGGGTTGCAAAGTCCTACTCCACAGTGCCTCTCAGAAGGCCCCCTACAGAGAGGGCGCTCAGCAAATAACTACTGACTGAGGAAACCCTTTGAGGGGCCTGAGCTACGGAGCTAACGTTTGTTGTCATACATACTAGAAAATTTAAGAATAGTTCTTATTGCTAGTATGTAACTCCTGAACATTTTTTCCTTGGTAGGTGCAGGACGATTTCCTTAGAGACCGGAGCTCAGAATATCCAGATGTGTGTCACCATGCTCCAGCTGTCCTTCAGTGCCGAGTACTTGGCCCAGATGTACTTCTTCCCGTTGGCCTATGGACTCTTCCAAGTGCTGGATGGATTTCTCATTATCGCAGGTGGGTGAACTTCCATCGTGTGCACTTCACTGAAAATTGGGCAGCCCAATTTGATGATGGTTTTTTCAGTCCCAACTTACGTGCACTGTCCCTGTGATATGTTTTTAGCCTGATATTTCTGGGGACAATAAAGTGCATGCACAGGATACTTTGACACAAGTGGGAATTTCACAGAAAAATACTTTTTAAAAATCTGAAAGTGAGCTTATAATTATAAACAAACGTGCTTCACAAAAAACAATGCATTATCAGAACTTGGATTTCAGGCCACGTTAGACAAGGTCTCCATGAGCAATCACTAATCTCAAAAGTGACATTTACCGAACTCAAGCATTTATTTGTTACGTTTCCTTAAAAGCCTTGAGTCTCCCAAATGTCAAGTTATTTCAGTGTTTCTATAACTAAGATTTGTACTAAATAGCTGTGAAATATTTTTTAAATATAATACGTAAGTATGTATTGAAATACTATACATAAATACACACATACAGTATATAGATTAACCTGTCTATACAATCAAATGTATATTGATTTGGCAGTCATTATGTAGGTTCACAGAAAATAAGTTAAAAACTATATGTATATGTATGCCATATATTTTAATCTTTGGCCACTGTAAATTTTTACTGTGTCAGAGAACAAACTCAGAGTGGTTCAATGATTGCTGATGTAGCTGATTACATACTGATCACAGATATGACAATCAGTATAATAACGTAAGGAATACTTGGGGTTTAATTTTCCTATGAGATGAGTGAAATCCTAGCAGAGTCAAGCTCCTGGTTGTAGGGCCCTTTTCCTCTTCCCTGCCACCGTGAGGCTGTGAGGGAAGCATCATGTCCAACTCCTTCCCATTCTGTCCCAGCCCCAGGAGAATGCCGGGCTCAGTAAGCAACCCCGAATCTGCTTGCGGGGTGAATGAATGAGCTGATGAGTCAGTCCAGACAGAAAGAGCCCTTCTGATACACAGAATCATTTTGTTGTATAGCTTTCTCTCTCCTCCTTTGTGTGTGTGTGTGTGTGTGTTTATGTATGCGACACAAAGCAAACAGATCCCCAAAGCACTGACAAATATACAATGTTACCAAATTTTGCCATATGCGAAAATGATTCTCAATGTTTTAACACCTAGCATATCAGACATTCAAGAGGAGACTGAAGAATAAACAGAGAAAAAAGACCCCACATCGTGCAGAAGTCTGCTCTAAGAGGAAATCCACGTCTTCCAAGGAGACCAGCTCTTTCTTGGAAGTGAAAGAAGGTGCTGTAACTCCCGGGCCATCGGGGCCAGAGGATTGCCACACAGCTCTTGAGGCAGCTGGTCACCTCTCTTCGTGTGAATAGTGGGGACTTGCTGGGTAGCCTGGGTTCCTTCCACCTTAGTGGCCAGTAAAGACAGCGTGGAGGTGATGTGTGAATGTCCTTGGTAGAGCCTGTGTGAATAAGTGTCAAACGTTAGATGACTTACATTTTTGTGTGGATTGTGAATTGTGATAGGATCACTTTTTTTTTTTTTTTTTTTTTTTTGCAGTTTTTGGCTGGGACTGGGTTTGAACCCTCCACCTCCGGCATATGGGGCTAGTGCCCTACTCCTTTGAGCCCCAGGCGCTGCCCAAGGATCACTTTTTGAGAATATTTTGTGCCCATTTCAGGGAGTTTTTTGGAAGTTTACACAACACATTTACTAGCTGCCTGTGTATTCTTGTCTTCCCATGTGGTGAACAGTACCTGGCTTCTTGACTTTGGGCAGGTGCTTTGGAAGACTGCGGAGGAAACGCACAGCTCTCAAGGGCTTGAAAATCTTTTCTTCATTGTAGGTGCAATGCAAGCTTAGAGGCAATTTAAATAACGCAGGAGGTCAAGAATTGACTGCTCAGTATTTTCACTGTTTAGAGATAAACACCTGCATATTCTTCTAAGTGATGTGTATTCCTGTATCATTTAAAAAACACTGAGGGCATCCTATATATTGCCATCTGTAATTCACTTGATGACATATAATAGAATATCTTTACTTGTCCAGTGACCTACCTCATTCCTTAGAATAGTGGCTACATAAAATTATTCCATTGCATGGAAGCACTATAACTTATTTAACCCACCCTTGTTCACGAGCACCGGGATAGCATTCAACTCACAGTGCTGACTGGTGTGCAAGCCTTTCTATGGGCTCACGCCCCACAGCCTGCACTGCCCGACAGTTCCTCATTGAGATGTTGGACAAATTGCTGTCTGGTAATGTACTGCCTCGGTCCCCAAGCTTTTTGGCATCAGGGACCAGTTTCATGAAAGATGATTTTTCCACAGAGAGGGGTAGGGGCATGGGAGAGGGGGCAGAGCTCAGGCTGTGGTGCTGTGCTGCCAGGTCCTAGCTGCGGAGTTGGGAACCATGGCTGTGCTACACTGCCCAGAGGGCCTGCTTCCCCACAGCCTCATCAGTCTAGTGACAGATTTCGGTTTGGTAAAACATCTCATTTAAAATTAATTTAAATGATTTACATTAAAATGATTGAAGTAGAGCATTTTTTGTGATCATTTACCTGTTCATGTATTTGTCTGCTTTTCTATCGTATTTTTTCCTTTTTGATTTATAGATTTTAACATGATAGTATGTATTTGTCCTATGTATTGTCATAATTATACTCACTCTATCTTTGATCTTTTGTTTTTCTATGACGTCCTTTACATTTTCAGCTTGGTTAATCTTTTAAAAAATATTTTTGACCTTGATGTCTGCCAAATGTTAGACTATTTCTGTTTTTTGTGATTGTGAATTGTGATAGGATCTCTTTGTGAGAATTACCTGCCCCCCTTTCAGGGAGTTCTTTGGGGGCCTCATGTAGCACATTTACTAGTGGCTGTTGTACTTCCTGTCTTCCCGAGCAATAAATGGTGAAATCCATCCTCTGTGTGATATTATTAAAAGTATTTTCTCATATGGTTTTCTACTGCTTTTGTGGACCAAATATGAATGTGTTCATTCCATTTGAAATTTATTTTTTCAGTATGGTGTGTTAAGAATCTATTTTTTTAATAGTTAATTATCCAAATATCACATATTGAACCATTTATCTTTTCCCACTGATTTGAAATACTATCTTTATCCCATAATTTCTTATATAATATGTTTCTGTTGGAACTCTGTTTGGTTCCATTTTGTACCTATTTTTTTTTTTTTTTTTGACACACAGTCTTGCTCTGTCACCCAGGCCAGAGTGCCGTGGCCTCAGTCTAGCTCATAACAACCTCAAACTCCTGGA
>NW_003852434.1:3475302-3482493 GCF_000181295.1 Otolemur garnettii
TGTTGTTTGGCGGGCCTGGGCTGGATTCGAACCCGCCACCTTAGGTGTATGTGGCTGGCGCCTTAGCCACTTGAGCCACAGGTGCTGAGCCTGAAAACATTAACAATATGGTCAGGACATCACCAAGAAGAGGGACGTGTCTACCAGTGACTGTGTTAAGATAGAAACAATACAAATCAATGTAAGGGTGTGAACTGCCGTCTCCATGCATGGCTTGTAAACATGTTACAGAGAAGAACTAGAAGAGTGTGGCTGTCCAGGAGTCAACATGTTATCTTCAGGACAAAGAATATAAGTAAAAATTAAAAAAGGCTGCGTGCCTGTAGCTCAGTGGTTAGGGTGCTGGCCACATATACCCAGGCTGGCGGGTTTGAATCCAGTCAGGGCCTGCTAAACAAAAATGACAACTGTAACAAAAAATGGCTGGGCATTGTGGTGGGTGCCTGAAGTCCCAGCTACTTGGGAGGATGAGGCAAGAGAATCACTTAAGCCCAAGAGTTTGAGGTTGCTGTGAGCTGTGACACCACGGTACTCTACCAAGGGTGACATAGTGAGCCTCTGTTTCAAAAAAAAAAAAAGAATATAAGTAAAAAAAGATTCCTTGAATAAATTGCATAACTGGTATAAATAATCGTGAGTTGACAAAAACTGGGGCCTTATGAAACTCATGAGTGGGGCTGGAGCAATAACGTTAAGCAGAGTGCATACGTCTGGAGAAGTCAGCTGGACAGCCCTGGCAGCAGAGTGAAGGAACAGGCTTCGCCAGGGCTCCTGGTTGTATTCCACTGAAATATTGGAATAGCTAGGACACCTCTGGAGCTGTGAGTTGAAGCTGGTCAGAGCTGAAATTGAATCCTTACCTTGGTTATTTGGGTAACCCTGGGAAGTGACAATCCTCAAGGCTTCAGTTTCCTTTCTTAAAAAAGGTAATACATTGAATCCCAAACACGCTGAAAAGGAGGTAACGTGAAAACATCTGATATGAGGCATGAGAAGTGATCAGTATGTGTTCTATCTCCCCTTTTCTTGTGTGGTCACAAATTTTCCTGTGTAGAGAGGGGTCTTTAGCCTAACCCAGTTTAGGGAATCTTAGTCACCAGCCTTTGCATGTACTTTACCCATCAAGAGGAGCCCCTCCTGAATGTCCAGTCATCCTCATTCTGCTGGATAAAACTTCCTTGTAAGCGAATAAATCGCAACATGGTCAGTGCCTTGAGGGTTTGGCATAACCTTTGGAAAATTTAGTTTTGCAAACTAATTTTGGTTGAATGAATAAAATTGTTTCTAAACCTGCCCCAAACTGAAGACTACTCTCAAATACTTCTTATCTCTGACTCTCTTCAATAATTATAAAGTCAGATAACTTTGGGGGTTAGGAAGCTCTTAAAAGATTAGCCGTGTTAGTGATTAAGGCGGTGTTTTCACCTTTTAAAAAATCTCATGCCATACTTGAACCTGCAGCTAAACTTCCACAGCACACTTAAATTATGTTGATCAAAAAAAATTTAATGAAAGAATATATTTACTGTGTTTGAACTTCTTTCAAAAATAATTAATGATCATTAAAAATTTCTACGGCACACCTCTCATGAAACACTGGTTGAAAATCATTGGACTAAGGAATTGTGGAACCTGACACAAAACTGGAAAGGCACAACTGCTTACTGCTACCCATAGCCATTGCTTTCTTTGTGCTTATGGATTGACTAAGATTTGCTTGGTAGAGTACTATGCCTAGCTAATTTTTTTTTTTTTTTATAGTTTTTGGCCGGGGCTGGGTTTGAACTCGCCACCTCTGGCATATGGGGCCGGCGCCCTACTCCTTTGAGCCACAGGCATCGCCCAAGCTAAAAATTCTTTAATGCTGGAGGTGGGCATGTAAACAGCTTTTGCTAAGATAGCTTCTTTCTAGGAAATTCTGCTTTTTTGCCTAGGCCCTGACTGATCCTTCCTCTTTGCTAATTCCTATTTCCTTTCTGGAATTCAGATATAATAGCTGGTGCTGCAGCAACCATTTCCATACCACGAAGGAAAGGCCAGAATAATTATGAAACTGTTAATATTCTCGAGCTATAGAATCAATCCCAGCAACCGCCTATTTCTGAACTTGTTTCCTAAGAAATCTCTAATTTCTATAAGCCTGTTTGAGTTTTAGTTACTTGCAGTCAAATACAACCCAAAATTGATATAGTAAAATTTAGATTGTATTTAAAATATTATGCAGGCCAGCCCATAATTTGTTATATTTATCACCACCAGAACAAGGTACCTTGAATATTTCTGAATTAAATGATAACTTATTCTTTCACTATTAATCTGTCTATGACTAGAATTTATCTGTAGTAAGCTATAGTTTTTAATTTCTTGAATTTATCACATTACATTTAGATAACTACAAATTTTTAAACTGAAAGACCAGGCAGGCTTTCTGGAACCACAAATGTAAAAGAATCTGGTTTTTTCTCAATAGCCGTTTCTTTCCTGTTTGTCATGATAACTCAGAAATATCTCTGCCCATGGCATATGCCAAAGTTTTGATTTGGGGATAAAATTATGTTTCCACTCTGCAATGCTCAGGACTATACAAAGATACCATTCTTTGGAATATGTAGGTTAGTTCACTTTCATAAATATATTCCATTATAATTCGTGCTTCCCCTTCTATAGCATAGAGCTTGTCACAGGGAAACAGGCAATTAGCCAGTGACATTTCCCAGCTTATACTCAGGAAACATCGTATGTCAGGTCCTTGCTGATAGGAATGGCACTGATGATTTGTTTCCAGGCCTGGCCCAGAGCATAAAACCTCTCCACAGGTGGTCCTCCTTGGGGAAGAAGGCAAGTCCCATTCAATTCCCAGAAGGACCTTGGAAGCTTTGTGTTTAAAGAACTTTCATTAACTTGGGTTCCTAAAAATGGAGGGAAGAAGAGCAGCCTTGCTGTGTTTACCTTCCCAGAACAGTTTGATAAACTAGAAATAAACTATTATGTTTGAGCCATTATATGTTTTGGGTTTATACCATTTAGAACTTAGCTTATACAAGGTGTGTGAAGAGCTGAGTTTCGTTTACTTATTTATTTGATATTTGACTGCCTCCCGTGCCATCCCTGGCTCTGTGCCCTTGTCTTCCTTTCTAATCAGAGTGGCCCTGGGGAATGACTCCACCATTCCATGCAGTGGATCCAGATCTCAGATAAGGCAGTAACATGTTTACTACCATAAAGTTTCCATTCAGGGGCTGTAAACCTAAACCTGCATTTTCTCCCCACACTTTCCATTTCCTAGATACATTCTTTCCAGAAGTGTCCTCCAGCTTTGCCCTCTCTCCTCTGCGGACTTCCTGATGGTGGCTAATCACCTCCAGCTGTGTGGGCTCCTTCTCTGCTGGCCTAGTTTCATGTGCCTGTGACAGGAAAACAGGCCCCAGCAGGAATTTCCAAATGCCATTTAAGGCAACAGAAATCTCCCCCACCAAATGAAAGCTTCAGCTACAACCCAGTCTGTAAATCTCCTCTGGTGCCTGAAGGTGCCTACTGTGCTCAACGCCAGAGCACATTTCAAAACAACTGAGAGTGTGTTATAAATGTCTTACCACAAAAATAGGTGAAGGTGATGATTACGTTAGTTTGATTTAAACATTCCACATTGTATATCAAATCATCACATTGTACCCCCTAAATGTATACAGTTATGATTTTTATTTTTTGAGACAGAGCCTCAAGCTGTCCCCCTGGGTAGAGTGCTGTGGCATCACAACTCACAGCAACCTCCAACTCTTGGGCTCAAGCGAGTCTCCTGCCTCCGCCTCCCAAGTAGCTGGGACCACAGGTGCCCGCCACAACGCCCGGCTAGTTTTTGGTTGCAGCCGTCGTTGTTTTGGCAGGCCGGGCTGGATTCAAACCCTCCACCTTAGGTATATGTGGCTGGTGCCTTAGCCACTTGAGCCACAGGTGCCGAGCCTACAGTTATGATTTAATAAAAATTAAGTTTAAAACAAAACAAAACAACTCCTCTGATTGAAGTGGAAATGGTGGTGGTGAAGCTTCTGACAGATCAGAGCCAATTCCGAGGTAAAGACCCAAACCCATTATCTGGTGGGGAGTTGAACATGTCACCATGGAGCTTTTGTACTAATAGCATCTCTGCCTTCAGATAGTCTCAAATTCTCAGATGTTGGTCTCAGCAAGTTGATGCACTTAGGTAAGATCAGAAATTCACGTCACTTACCTCAGAACTGGTGCAAAATCTTATGGGAATAATCCTAGAGAGTTCCTGGACCTTGGAATGTCACTCACAGCTGACTGGAGAAGCACTGTTGGGATTTGTGACATTTAGAGTTCAGTATTGAGAATTAGAGAACCTCTGAGGTCTTTGAGGCTGACTTCTTTTCCTTCCTATTTAGCAGAACCAAATATAAACCCCCAGGTAGTATGACATTTTCTTTGATTACTCCTTGGTCATCTCAGTATGACTGAGATGAGGGCTTGAAAATATTCTGATTTACATGAGTTGGTCTCAGTGAGCTGGTGTCACTCTCAGGGAGGTAGATGGAAGGAGACAGGTTCTGAATTTCTTCTTAGCTACCGTTCAGGCCATAGGTTATCCTCATATGGCCCTTAGTGAAGATCTACCAGGATTTCTGAGAACACCCCACTTCCTATGGCTGGCAGGACTAGGGAAATGGGAAGCTGGGGTTTAGTGGGCCCACTTCCCAGGGGCAGGGGTGTTAAGAAATAACACACTGAGCTCAGGAATTCAAGACCAAGCTGAGCAAGAGTGAGACCCTGTCTAAAAAAAGAAAAAATAGCTGAGCATTGTGGCGGGCACATGTAGTCCCAGCTACTCCAAAGCCTGAGGCAAAAGGATTGCTTGAGCCCAAGATTTTGAGGTTGCTGTGTACTATGACACCACAGCACTCTACTAGGGTGACAAGGTGGGACCTCAAAACAAAACAAACAAAAAAACCCCCAAACCTAAACCACATTGAGAATGTTTGTACGTAGCTTTGGTTCATGTTTTAAAGTGTATTTTTATTTACAAAGTGAGAAGATGCATTACAAATGGATGATGCAGTTACAAACAGATAACTGGTAACTCCATTTTCATGAAAAAGTATATAAATATATTACAGTAAATTCTATATAGTAAACATTAGAAATTGATACAGTAAACTTTTGCTACTTTTTTTCTATGCCGTATTATTGTCATTTGAAGCTTAAATACTGGTTCCAAGAGTCCCCTATAAAATTACTCTACTTTATTAAAATAGTGGAAAAATTTTTGCTATAAACAAGAATAATACATGAAAAAGAGACTCAGCATGTCCTTGTAACAACGTCCACTATAATCAAACGCTGGCTTTAATTATCCCTAAGATCTGCATTGTTCAGTTAGTGTTAACTTTTTAAAATAATTGTCAGAGGTTAAAGTAGCTGTAAAAATACAGCATTTCACCATTATGTATTGTAATGAAAAATACTCTAAGAAGAGAGTAAGCACAATGGTACTGTACGGACTTGCTGCTCTGTGATCGTCATTTCAGAGAGAGAGCAGGAGTCTGCTGAGGCTAAGGAGGGAGGAGAAACATAACCAGAAGGCTCTTTTCCTCTCATTTCAGAAGCTGAAGCTGCTCTTTTTGCTCTTCTTCAGCTTGAAGACGTCTCAGGACATAAAGGATGACTTGATAGCAGAAAATATATTGATCCTAAAAAAAGAGAGAGGTAGAAGACTTTAGATGTATTATGTGAACATTATTATAGTAAATATACATAATTTATATATTAAGAAGTTTAAGCAAAGCCCAGGAATGAACTCATTGAAGATAATTAAATATGAAAATACAGTAGAAGTAGTGTTCTTTTAATATACAGTAGAACCTCTGTAAGTTCACTACCCGAGGGACTGTAACCAACTGGCCAACATGCAGAGGAGGTCAACATGAGGACCTATGCATACTGTTCTGATATGTACATATTGTACATGCCCAGTCTATGAAAATCAGTTCAACTTGAAGAGGAAGTCAAAGTAGGGAGGTGGTCAACTATAGAGGGTCTACTGTATACATATATGTATGCATTACTATACTATTATTTGAAATGATGTTTGAGGGGTTTTGAAAATATGGAAAAATTTTGTCAGAATGCTAGATATAAAAGGCAAGGTATAGAATTGTATGGTGTTATAAAAATTAGCTTAACTAAATGAGAAGGGAAAAAGGCTGAGGGATAAGGTAGAACTATCCCAGAGTGTTAACTGAAGTTATTTGAGATTGGTGTTACTTGCATTTTTTTATGCTTTGATAATATTTAATGGAAAAATAACCATTTAAAAAACTTTCTTCTAGTTTTATTAAATTCACTTGATGTTTAAAATGTCAAAATGTTAATAGCTAAGAGGCCAGTAAAATAATATTTTTGAGATATTTTGGACCAAAAGTATGGAAATCTAAATTTTTGAAAATGAACTCTTAGTGAAATTCTTTATTACGTTAATGGTGTAGGGATCTTATTATGTCAATGGTGTAGGGATCTGATTCCTTCCTTGGCAAGGAATTAATGAATCTGAAAATAAATTAAAAAAAAATCACAATAACCATAGTTAAATCTTATTTAAAACAGTTGCATGAGTGTATGTACAAGCCTGAATGTGTGTACACATATATTTTGGACAAGATACATAAAAACATTTCCTAAAAACATTAAAAGCGCTCTGAAAATAGGAATACAAGTGGTCTTTTCAATTTATTTTCTGCTTGTTTGTATTTTAACTTTTCCACATTTTCTGCACATTCATCCTTAATTCTTTCTCTTACACCACATACAACTCATTAGCAAATCCACTCCACATAAAGTTCTTTTTCATTATGTCCACACCTACCATTCCAGACTGAGCCATCCTACGGGCTGCCTAACTGACCTTCCTGCTTCTAATTTTGCCTTCTCTTCCCCAGATCAGGTATCATTTTAACCTAACAGCCAGAGAGGTCCCTTAAAATGTGCATTAGATCATGCTACAATCCTACCAGATGTGCGTTAGATCATGCTACAATCCTACCACATGTGCGTTAGATCATGCTACAATCCTACCACATGTGCCTTAGACCATGCTACAATCCTACCACATGTGCGTTAGATCATGCTACAATCCTACCAAACGTGCCTTAGATCATGCTACAATCCTACCAGATGTGC
>NW_003852434.1:3483641-3487838 GCF_000181295.1 Otolemur garnettii
TTAGATCATGCTACAATCCTACCACATGTGCGTTAGATCATGCTACAATCCTACCACATGTGCCTTAGATCATGTTACAATCCTACCAGATGTGCCTTAGATCATGCTACAATCCTACCAAACGTGCGTTAGATCATGCTACAATCCTACCACAGCTCCCATTGCACTTGGAGGAAAGTCCTGGCCCTTTCACTGCCTCTCTAACCTCACCCTTCTCTTGTTCCCCCAACTACACTGGGTGTGACTATTTTTGACCACACAAGACCTATTTCCACCTTGGACTTCCACATATGTAGTATCCACATGAACCCCACCTTCACTGCCTTCAAATCTTTGCCCAAGTGTTACTTTCCCAGTGGTACAAAACTCTATTTAAAATTGCCCCTCCAATTTGCAATGATGGATTCCTTCAGCTAACCTCTACTCTTTTTCCCCAAGGCACTCATTACCTTCAGAGATCTCATATTAATGTGTCTATGGTCTGTCGTCCTCATCACCACCCAGCTACAGTGTCTGTGTCATTCTAGCAGGGATCTTTGTTTTACTCACTGATGTGCTCCAGGGATATATCAGAGCTCCTAGTATATAGCAGGCACTCAGTAAATATTTGTTGAATAAATGAATGAACAAACAAACTTCTAGAGTCTAAAGAGCTGCTTATACCAGTTGATCTATTTTCCCTACCTCAGGGAAATCAGCTTAATATTTAGGAGACTTAATTTGAATTAAATTTTATATGCTGATACAAAAGGAAAGGAGGCAGATTTTAAGGATATAAACTTCTAAATTTTTTTTTTTTAGAGAAAAAGTCTCACTTTGTCACCCCTGGTAGAGTGCCATGGTGTCACAGCTCACTGCAACCTCCAACTCTTAGGCTTAGGCGATTTTCTTGCTTCAGCCTCCTGAGTAGCTGGGACTATAGGCGCCCGCCACAATAGCAGGCTACTGTTTGTTGCAGTTTGGCCGGGGCCGGGTTTGAACCCTCCACGCTCTGTATATGGGTGTGGAGCCCTACTCAATGAGCCACAGGTGCCGCCAAACTTCCAAATTTTTTAAGAGGCAGAAAAACACGAATTTATAGATATATGAATATAGCTTCTATATCTCCTCCCCCAACTCCCACCCTCCACCCAACAAAAAAGAAAAAAGGGTAGTGGAACTCCTCAGTGAAGACAGACACTCTAAATAACACACTCCTTGTGGAGGACACAACTCGGCGATTGATAAAATCTATGGTTTGATTTCAGGTAGAGGAAATGAAAATGAGAGGATACACGGCCCCTCCCATTCCCCCTGTCTACAGAGCGTCTTCTCTAAGCTAAAAACTGCAGCCTGCCTGGCTATTCTCTAGTCAATGGTGATGAAATCCACTCCCTGTTAGGGAATTTCTGTGGCAAGACTGTTACCTTCTCTTTCTTAGGTTGGAAATTTCTTAGGAAGGAGTGCCATTAATTACATAATATTTTGTACCACTCCCAATCTCTGCCCCAGCTTGCTATCCCATTCTTTGTAATCTATTGGGTGCAGATATTGCATTTCCTCATTTTTTAAATTAAAGGGGAATATTTAAAAAGACAAGATAAATTTTAATGTTTTTTCCTAATTAACTTTCATGCTTTAAAAAATTACCCTTTACTGAAATAAATGTTTGGTTTTATGATAAAACATGAGAACCTTCAAAAAGAGAAACAGTTTAATAGGAACTTTAAAAATATTAGAATCTATACAAAAATCCTCATTAGGAGAGCCAGCCAAGACTCACCTCTGTCTGAACCATTCCGTGTCTTTGTAGTCTCATGCAGCGTACTAGATCAGAGATATCAAACTGCCAAAGGAAACAATATATGTTAGATAAAAAGGGCAATTGAATTTGAACCTCAAGAAGATCACAGAGGGAGGCTTATGTGGAATGCTGTGCCCCCGCTTCACCTCCTAAGGACACTGTCCGGGACAAAGTGACTTGATCACTTTGTCATCATTTGGTATTTGTTTTTTTGAGACAGTCTTGCTATGTTGCCCTCGGTAGAGTGCTGGGGTGTCGTAGCTCAGCACTCAAACTCTTGGGCTTAAGTGATTTTCATGCCTCAGCCTCCCAAATAGCTGGGACTAAGGTGCCCACTATAATGCCCAGCTATTTTTTTGTTGTGGTTGTCGTTGTTGTTTAGCAGGTCCGGGATGGGTTTGAACCCGCCAGCCCTGGTGTATGTGGCCAGCGCTCTAACCACTGAGCTACGGCGCCAGGCCAACATTTGGTATTCTTATCTTTTTTCTTATTTTCTTATTAAGTCATATACACATAGATCATGAATACATTTATGCATATGTGGGGTACAATGTGTTGATTTTTTTTATATAATCTGACATGCTTACATCAAACCAATCAACATAGTTTTCACCTCATTTACTTAATTATTGTGTTTAGACATTTATGTTCTACACTTAACAGATTTGACTTTTACCCTTGCAATATGCTCCATAGGTGTGGTCCCATCTTTTACCCTCCCTCTATCAAACCTTCCCATTCCATTTCTCTCCTTCATCCTGGGCTATAGTTGTATTCTTTTATAAGAAAGTGTGAGTAAATATAAGTTGGCTTCATAGAAGTACTGAGTACATTGGATACTTTTTCCTCCATTCTTGAGATACTTTACTCAAGAGAATATGTTCCAGGTCTCCTTTCCCTTCCCATTCCATTTCTCTCCTTCATCCTGGGCTATAGTTGTGTTCTATCTTTCATAAGAAAGTGTGAGTAAATATAAGTAGGTTTCATAGAAGTACTGAGTACATTGGATACTTTTTCCTCCATTCTTGAGATACTTTACTCAAGAGAATATGTTCCAGCTCCATCCATGTAAACATAAAAGAGGTAAAGTCTCCATCTTTTTAAAGGCTGCATAGTATTCCATGGTATATAATACCACAATTTATTAATCCATTCATGGGTCAATGGGCACTTGGGCTTCTTCTATGACTTAGCTATTATGAATTGAGCTGCAGTGAATAATCTGGTGCAAATATCTTTTTTTGCAAAGTGATTTTTGGTCTTTTGGATATACTCCTAGTAGAGGAATGGTATTCTTATTTTTGATCTTTCTAAGAATTACGATTAGGTTAGGGTGCCTAAATTAGAATTAGGTTATTCTATCTGAAAATCACCAACAGAAATTCTCTTTTCTGGAAACTTTTTTTTTTTTCTTCTTCCTCCTGTAGTGATTCTCCTGTTCCCCTCCCCCTCACCATGTAGCTGGGATCACAACGTCCGGCTGTTTTTTTTGTTTTTTTTTTTTGTTGTTGTAGAGATGGGGTCTTACTCTGGCTCACTCTGCCTCATGCTGGTCTTCCACTGGTCTCAAACTTGGCTGAACTCAGGCGATCCACCTGCCTCGGCCTCCCACAGCACTGGGACAACAGGCATGAGCCACCATGCCTGGCCTTTTCCCAGAAACTTGACTAATTTCTAATATTACAATAAAAAATGTAAACTACTTCCCTACACATTGTTTTCAGAATAAAGTTCCAGATGTTAACTGACATTTAACAGTTTGAAATAAGGGAGAAACAGACTATTTGGTTTTGTCCTACTTAAATTATTATAGCAGATATAATAGAAAATAAAGCACAAGATAGAAATGCTTTTAACTAAAATCCTTTAAGCAACAATAATTTTAATTATGTATTTATACAGTAAGTTATTCTAGCATTTTAAGTAAGGTTTATATTAATTTAAGTTCAAAAGTAAGATTAAACTCTTCCAGTAATTTTTAAAATTGAGAATAATTGTTTAGAGATAAACTATTTAGCATTATTTTGCATAACAACATACATCTAGTACTCATAAATAACAACAACAAAACCCTGCCAGGCTTTTTTTGGGGGGGGGGCACAGATTCTCACTATGTTGCCCTGGGTAGAGGGTCATGGTGTCACATAGCCGATAGGAACCTCAAACTCTTGGACTTAAGCGATACTCCTGCCTTAGCCTCCCAAATAGCTGGGACTACAGATGTTTGCCACAACGCCTTGGCTACCCCCAAGGTTTTCCACTTTAAAAACATACTTTCTTTTATGTTTCATTATTTCTATCTGTGGGCAGCACCTGTGGCTCAGTGGGTAGAGCACCAGCCCCATATACCAAGGGTGGTGGGTTTGAACCTGGCTCCAGCCAAACTGCAACAAAAAATAGCCAGGCTTTGTGGC
>NW_003852434.1:3488900-3498555 GCF_000181295.1 Otolemur garnettii
CCCCCCCGACACTTGACTCCTGCCAAATGGCCTTCTCTGTGGTCCTTTAAATACACTGGCACAATTTGATCTCAGGGCCTTTGCACTTCTCTTTGTGAATGGCCAGTTTGCTCCCAATACCCCTCCATTGCTCCTTCAACTCCTTCAGCTTTTCCCCATAAGGCCCTCCCTCACTTCTGTTGAAAATTATAGACACTTCTCACTCTCCCCCAACCAACCTTCCTCCCCTGCTGTGTTTTTTCTACAGCACTATCTACACTAGCATCTCTCATTAGAAAGTAAGCTCCCTAAGGAGCTTAAGGCCAGGAATTTCCTTTGTCTGTGCTGTTAACTGCTGAATCCCTGGAGCCCATAACAGGGTTTGAGCTCTGTAAAAATGTGTGGATTCAAGGAACAAATCATTTGAGTAATAATGAACAACTGCGCCAGACTAAGTAATAGGTGAATCAATAAAAAGAGTATAAATCAATAAAGAGATTAAAAATTTTAATATATTGTAAAATCACAAATCCAAAATCATGAAGGAAATCTCAGGCTATGTTTACATGACCCCCATAGAATTGAATTGATGTGCTTTGTTTCTGTAGAAGTAAAATCACCCTGTAACTTCCAATAGGAAACACTCCACTCACAACTAACTAGGATTTCCAGGGGCAGGAGTGCAGTAAGGAGAGGGAGTGTGGGAGGTTAGGAAACAGCAGCAGCTTCACTTAAGGTGTGATCACTTACCTGATTCAGCTGCAATTAATTCAGTATGAATTACCTGAATGACAACTGCTTATGCTACAATTATTCAAATATACCTAAATATGTCTTAATGAAGGAATATTTTCTACTTAATAGGTTTTTAGAAAGTTTTCTTTCTTTTTTTTTAGAGACCTCTGTTGAGTGCCGTGGTGTCACACAGCTCACAGCAACCTCCAATTCCTGGGCTTAGGCGATTCTCTTGCCTCAGCCTCCCGAGTAGCTGAGACTACAGGCGCCTGCCACAAAGCCTGGCTATTTTTTTGTTGCGGTTTGGCCGGGGCTGGCTTTGAACCCGCCACCCTCGGTCTATGGGGCCAGTTCCCTACCCACTGAGCCACAGGGGCCGCCCAGGGTTTTAGAAAAGTTTTATTGAGTTTATTTAGAGGTTTGACCTTAAAAAAACAAAACAAAACAAAACAAACAAAACAAACAACAGTTTCTAAAAGGTAGCTTCTGAGCCATTATGTGTTACCAGTAAGCAAAGGATGATGAATGATCACATTAAAAGTCCTATGCTTTCATCTTTATTTTAATACAGTACATATTAGAGGAAACCATCTGGCAGAATTCATGAATAGAGTCACACTTCAACTTATACAAAGAAAGAATAGTTCCATAGCAATGGCCACCAGGAAGTCACTGTCTTTCTAGAAGTAACATTGGTATAATCACAGAAAGCTTCTAGGCCTGGAATATGCCAGCCTTGGAATCCAGTCCAAGACACGCTTGGCTAAATGGAAAGATAAATCTGCTTACCCGAATGTCTTCTAGGGTCATTGCCCTCACCACAAAGCCCTTTAGCTGCTGCATTCTCACAAGGGCCAGCCGAAGTCTGTCGTTGACCATTGTCGTTTTGCCTAGGACGTTAGGCCAATAACGCTGGCATTTGATTTTTTCTCCTTCTACTTCTTGGGTCATCATGGCTATCACTGTGGATTTTTGTTCCCAAATCATCTGCCAGAAATCTCCAACAGTTGTGGGGAGAGGTCCTTGGCAGGCAATGTAAACAAACTCTTCTTTCCCCACTGGTATCTTAATGAAGCTGGCATTGATATAACCACCTTCATCTCCAAGAGGCACTCTTGTAGCATCATCTGTGAATTCCCCACCACAAATCAGAGTGGTCTATATTAGTTATGCATTTTATACAAGAGACTTCAAAATAGCTTGAGAAATTCCTCATAATCACAGATGAAATCACAAACACTTCCCTCCCATTTTTATTATTGTTTTTTAGAGGTGGGTTCTTGCTATGTCGCCAATGTTGGCCTTGAACTACTGGGCTACATATATTCATACATAACTTAAAAATATTACACTGTTGGTTGGAGAAATGGATAAAACATGGTAAAAATAATTGCTTGTATTTCCTTCTGGTATCTGCAATGATTCAAAATGTAATATAGTATGTGGTACCATTGCACATGTATGTACATGCATAGGCACAGCAATTAATCACTGTAGACACTTCTCTAAAAATCAGTGGAAGAAATGGATGGTGACTGTGATATAAGAATCCAAACAAAAAAAAAAATACTTATCCAGAAGCCAACTCATACTTTTTTTACAAAAGACTTTAAAATTAATGATAAGGCATCACTAATCTTTAATACTAAGCTAGTAAAAATTCAGGAATATCTTAACATATTTAAGAATAATTAATTTTCAGAATACATATAATTTAAAAGGGAATTCATATTAAATATCTACATTTATTTTTTACCGATGCAAATCTCTGAATGTGTGTTATGCACATGTTTGCGTGAGGGATAGGTTGGTTAAACTGGCATAGAAATGTTAAATCTGTTTAAATTACATTAAGCACATATTCAACTTGAAATAAAATTAAAACTTACATGGCCATGATAGTATTAATGTACACAGCTATGATTTAATAATAATAATAAAAAAACTTACATGGAAGGATATTTTTATATCTGTTCTTTTTTCTGTTTTCCTTAGTCTGTCCAGTTAGACACTGATCCAAAGGTTTTAGTTCTTGAAGATTCTATAAGCAAAAATGGCAATAAAGTTAAATTTGTTGAAATAAGCAGTAATTCAGTACTATCTGCAAATGCTTTAAATGTATAGGGTGGAAATTAGCTGCTGATTTTTTTTTTAAACAAGAAGTTTATTTAAACAACAAGATGCTTGACTTAAAGGGTAAAATATCTAGGATTCATTCTTTTTTTTTTTTTTTTTTGAGACAGAGCCTCAAGCTGTCCCCCTGGGTAGAGTGCCGTGGCTTCACAGGTCACAGCAACCTCCACCTCCTGGGCTCAAGCCAGTCTCCTGCCTCCACCTCCCAAGTAGCTGGGACCACAGGCGCCCGCCACAATGCCTGGCTATTTTTTGGTCGCAGCCATGATTGTTGTTTGGCAACTTGGGCTGGATTTGAACCCGTCACCTTGGGTGTATGTGGCTGGCGCTTAGCCACTTGAGCCACAGGCACCGAGCCAGGATTCCTTTTTTTTTTAGGAGTAATTTATCCCTACTTAAAAGACAGATTGCCTTACATATAACAGCTACGCATAAAAAAGTTACAAAATTGTCCTTGGCTTTAACAATGATAAATGAAAATATTAAAATTCTCCAATTAAATAAGGTATGAAAGGTTTTTCATGTTGTTGTTTTGTTAAAACAGTGAGAGCAAAATAACTTACTGGAATATAAAGATAAGAGCAGATGAGCATGTCACGAATGGATAAGAGGGGGTATTTTCCCAGAACCAGTATTTTTCCCCAACCCATCTCCATCTGATGTCAATCAAAACATATCTCTGGCCATTTAGTTTAAAAAAATTGCAATATGCTTGTGCACATACAGCAGTTACTTTATGTACAATAAAGGAATAGAGAAGGGGAAAATGAAAAGAATAGAGAAAACTGTACTGTAGTAGTTTGCAGTTTTCTAATTGAGAATGTCATCTTGGTCTATAAGAACAGAGTTCTGGAGTAAAGTAGCAGGTCCCCTCTTTAGTAGACACCTCCTGTCTGCTGTTGGAACTCATCAATTATATTTCCATCCTTCATTTCCAACTGTGCAGGAGTGTCTGTTTCATTGATTGGTTGCCTATCAAATCAGAATCTGATCTGCCTCATTGACAAACCCTGTCGTTCACAATAGGCTTTCATTAGTTTACTAAGTGGTGTATGCCTCTTAATCTTAAACCGCACCACAGAACCATCCTGTCCTGTCACCTTTAAATTTATGTATTGTTGTTCTCAGTCTTGACTCTTTCCTTAGGCTTTTCATCTGCCATAGCAAGCACCCGAGTCTCCTCAGCTGCCACGTCACAAAAGAGGTACCAGGTCTGCACTGAACAAGCACACAAGCACCACCAGGAGCAGCAGAAGAATGAGGTGGCAGAGGTCGTAGCTGCTGTTTTTTAGTGTTAAGAAATAGAGATGTTGCCAGGCATGGTGGCTCCTTATAGATGAACCAGGGAGTATAATCTTCAAAAATTTTCATTAAGTTTTAAGTAGTTAATGTGATCCTTTTAAATTAATATTATTAGGATCCTAATAAGAAAAATTAAGTATGATAAGTTGGTACTTTTATAGTTGGAAGGTAGAACTGGAATGTAGTAGAGACATTTTCAAAATTTCTCCTAATCTTGAGTTAGTAAAGATAAATTTTCCTTACAAATAAGTCCATAAACTTTGTTTGAGAGAGAACCATTGTCAGAAGTCACTTACCTCCAACTCCTTAGAAGGAATTCCTTGATCTAGTAAACCCCGCAACATTCGAATGACTGATTTCAACTTGGCACCAGTGTATTTACCAGCGGGAAGCACTTTGACGACAGGGAGGGCAGCAAGCTCCTCGTTTGACAGAAATGGGTGATCTAACATAAAGACAGCAGCAACTGATTCTTAAAAAATCATTCCCCCCAAAACATATTTGACGGATACATGAAATGACTTCAGCTACTCTTACCTTATCTATGTTTACAAAGGGGGAATCTTTAAATATGACAAAATTAGATTAATAAGGCAATAGGAATAAGGCAATAGACAATAGGAATGGGTATGCTGACAAACACAATCAACACAGGGAAATCTTTGTGGTGGTGTGACTCATGTGCCCGATTTTTAATTTTTTTTTTAGAGACAGAGTCTTACTATGTTGCCCTCAGTAGAGTGCTGTGGTGTCACAGACCACAGCAATTTCAAACTCTTGGGTTTAAGCGATTCTCTTGCCTCAGCCTCCCAAGTAGCTGGGATCACAGGCACCTGCCACAATGCCTGGCTATTCTTTGGTTGCAGTTGTCATTGTTGTTTAACTGGCCCGGGCCAGGCTCAAACCTGCCACCTTCAGTGTCTATGGCTGGCACTGTAACCACTGTGCTATGGGTGCTGAACCAATGTACCCAACTTTTAAGGCGACAATTCACTGGCTGCTCAGAAGTTCTTAAGGCTTTTGACTCTCATTTATTTACAGTTTCTAAAGGAGTTTATATTGCTCCTTTTTTGCTTCTTTTTTTTTTTTGAATTCTTAATCTGTTTTTATACTATGGACCCCTATGACCCACCAGTCATAGGGGTCCATAGTGGAAACATGAATTCACAATTTTCCTATCTTGGAATGAGAAGTCAAGGGGCACATTTTATTTATGTAAAATAGATAGAATGATAATTAATGATGTTTTAAATACATGATAAGCATGAGCACACAATACACATATATACTATAGATTACAAAACCTTTTTTGCTTCTCTTGACTCAGATGGCATTGTTATAATGAGGAAAATATCTAGTCCTGTTGTTATTTAGTACTTAAATTAGCTTCTATCCACATGGGAAAAGATGGAGAGAGAGACTTCAGAAACTTCTTACCATGGGAGATTGCTCTAGGAACAATGATTTCTCTCCTCACCACCCAACTTTGGCATTTAGTGCTGGCAGTTCTGGCATTTGATAGTTTTCTCCAAGCAAATGAAAAATTCCCTTGGGTTCTTCAGGAGTTGAGTCAAACAAGTATCTTAGAAGAGCTATGGGTCTAATCTAGTATCTGCTCTATGGAAATGACTTTTAACAAAAGGCAACTATTATCCTAGAAAAAACTAGAAGGAGAAAGTTTTTGCTAGAGCCTGCATAAGCATAGTTTTAATTTTGTCTATTAGTTGATTAAAGCTTTTTTTTTTGAGACAGAGTCCCACTGTGTCACCCTCAGTAGAGTGTCGTGGTGTCACAGCTCACAGCAACCTCCAACTCTTGGGCTTAAGTGATTCTATTGCCTCCGCCTCTCAAGTAGCTGGGATTACAGGCGCCTGCCACAATGCCTGGTTATGTTTTGGTTATAGTTGTCATTGTTGTTTGGTGGCCTGGGCTGGATTCAAACCTGCCAGCTCCAGTGTATGTGGCTGGTGCCTTAGCGGCTTGAGCTACAGGCACCGAGCCTGATTAAAGCATTCTGAAGATGTAGCTAATGTCAGGCAACAATGATGCTAAGCACTGCGGTACAAGGCACGTTAAGAAGTTTAACATGTAGCTGGGGCAAAGGCTAGTTGGAAATAAAAAATTTACTCATATGAAATGACTGTCAGCTTTTGCAGTTGAGATAAATTGAATGCAATAGGAGCTCAAAGCCTGGATAGATGAGTATTTGCTGCAGTGCTGGGTAAGAGCATCATGCATACACTAATAGTCTACCTAAGTCAAGGAACATTAATTCAACTTTGTTGATTTCTTTTAAAAACAAACACTTCAGAAGACAAAACCATGTCCTTTGATTATATTAATATAACATTTCCTTATGCAAAATAAATAAAACCCTAGGTAGAATTTTATTTTCTCTCTGGTTCGGTAATAAAATGAAAAGGCAGTAATAGAACAGACCAAATCTTTATCTCTTGATTTCAAAAGGTGAGGTTGGGAATTTAAGGATAATCATTATTCCTTATCTTTGAGTGATTCTATCTATTTTACATAAATAAAATGTGCCCCTTGACTTCTCATTCCAAGATAGGAAAATTGTGAATTCATGTTTCCACTGAAAGTGTTTAAAATTTATATATATGTTTTACTCCCAGTCACTGAGAATTTTAGGCTTCCAGTAATATCTAGTCATATAAATGAATGTTGACGTTTGTCTAAGTGATTTAACTTTGTGTACCAAAATAATGTACATATATGTTAGAATATCACATCCACATAATTCTGAAAATTGTCATTTTTAAACATTTAGCTTTCCTATCCATAGTTTTTGAGGAAAAAACTGCTAGTAAAGTTCTTGCCTTTATCAGAATCTTCGTTGTTTGTTCTCTCTACTGGCGATTCATCACTTCCCCACGTTACTTCGTCATCATCAGTCTTCCTTTCTCGTGACTTCTGAATTAAGCTATGACAACAAAATATATGTGTAATATTTTGTCCATTTTTGTCCTCAAAATAAACTTAAATATTGTGGCTTTGAATTATTTTCTCTACAATTGTTATAGTATTTTAAAATACATTATTTGATTTAAAAAACCAAATCCACAATTCTTTTTTTTATTTATTTTTAATATATATATTATTATTGTTGGAGATTCACTGAGGGTACAAAGAACCAGGTCAAATCCACAATTCTTTTTTTTTTTCTTTTAAGAGACAGAGTTTCACTTTATCGCCCTCAGTAGAGTGCCGGGCGTCACAGCTCAAAGCAACCTCCACCTTCTGGGCTTAGGTGATTCTCTTGCCTCAGCTTCCCAAGTAGCTGGGACTATAGGCACCCGCCACAATGCCCGGCTACAAATCCACAATTCTTAACCGTTATTGGTAGATGTAAATTGAACTGAGGAACAGAATAGTTTAACATGGATTTAAATTTACTCTCAAACAGATCCTAAGTCTTTAAACGTTAGACTGAAGGAGTCTCTTTTAGGATGGAGAAGGTGATAGTTTTGATTCTATCTTTCAATGTAGATAGGAGACAATTGTATCTGAGGTTAGCTCTTCCTTCTTTCTTTTCAATAGCTGCCAACTCACTATTGCATCATATGGATGCAACTTAATTTAAAGAAGTCCCTGTGGATGAACACAGTCATTTGCTACAACTGAAAGCCAGAAGGACACTCCTGTCCCTGGGCACTCACTTCATGTAATGCAAGTCTGTACAGTTCTCATTGTTCTTTCTCATTCTTTTGAACAGCTGCTTAGTACACAGCAGATGCCATCCCTGGTGAAGGTAGATGGGTAGAAAAGAGAAACTAGGTGGGAGTTTAGTTCTAAGGGAGATGACAAGGATTATGGAAAAGCCTGAATGCATTTTTCACTTTCTGATACTCAGGAGAACAAAGCAGAGTGCACTGAGGACCTTAGGACATCATCAAGACAGGACACAGACTAACACTCCCCAAATGTCAACTGGGCTACAATTACACGGCTTTTGTGATGGATGTTTCTCTCTACTCCAACTCACTGCGGGTCATGGTGAACACTTAATTTGCAAACTCTGCATGCATGAGGTTGATTCTATTTTCTACACTTGATCTTAGCCAAAAGGCTTAGAAGCAATAATGATTCTATTTTCTAAATAACCATCCCTTGGTATCTGTATGGGATTGATTTCAGAACTCTTGGTGGATACCAAACCCTGTCGATGCTCAAGTATCTGATATGAAAGGGTGTAGCATTTGCATATACATACATACATACATTCTCTCATATACTATAAATCATCTCTAGATCACTTTTAATACCTAATATAATGCTATATAAATATTAATAGTTGTTATACTGTAATGGTTTTATACTGTATTATTTTCTACTGTTGTATTACTTTTAATTTTTAAAATTTTATCTTTGTTTTAGTATTCTATGTTATTTTATTTTATTTTATTTTTGAGACAGAGCCTCAAGCTGTCACCCTGGGTAGAGTGCTGTAACATTACAGCCCACAGCAACCTCCAACTCCTGGCTCAAGCCATTCTCCTGCTTCACCTCCCAAGTAACTGTAACTACAGGCACCTGCCACAATGCCCAGCTAATTTTTGGTTGCAGCCATGTTGGTGTTCCCTGGAGCCCTCTGTTCCCTGACACAGAGAGAGGAAACTGCAGGCAGAATGACTGGTATGAAGGGAGGTTGAGGCTCAATCTGGCACAACAACCCTGCCCAACTTTACTGATTATCTTATATACTCTCAAACATTCAGTAAGAATTCAATACAGGTAAAAAGAAGTGAAGTGAAGTGAAGTAAGATCAGGAAACTGCCATTAACATTACAGTTCAGTACAATCGCTGATGAACACACATACAATTAATTTTGTTTGGGGTTAAAACATAAGGGAGCCAGGTTGTCTGCTCTTGTTAGCCCATTTTCCCTAAACCGAAACAAGTGATTATAATATTAATGACGGAAGAGGAGCAGAGCACAGCCCAGTGCCTCGACAGGTGTTCCAGCTTCCAGCTGCAACCCAGGCCTGGCCCTCCGGTTTATTCTTTTGTGAGAACTGAGGATGTTTCTGCATTTCTGCAGACCTAGGCAAGTCCTCAGAGAAAAGAACTCCATCTCAGAGCCATTTTCTGTGGGGAGCACATGAAGCTAAACTGCCACGTCTTAGCATGGGGTACTGCATCCCTACACAGCCCTCATTGTTGTTTGGCAGGCCTGGGCTGGTTTTGAACCCGCCAGCTCTGGTGTATGTAGCTGGCACCTTAGCCACTTGAGCTACAGGCACTGAGCCTGTTTTAGTATTTGAATCTTAAGTTTGTTGAATTCCTGAAGGGCAGCTATCCTTTGTTTGCAAGATGTATTCTGCAGAGCCTTCCATCACATTCCCTTTTATCTCATTCTTTTGGACAGCTGCTTAGTATTTCATTGCATGAGTACCTCCCTAATTTGTTGTCTCTATTAGGGTATTACAAACTATTTATAGTAAGTAATATTCTAAAAGAATATTCTCTTATAGAAATGTCTTTGCA
>NW_003852434.1:3498728-3518739 GCF_000181295.1 Otolemur garnettii
AAAATTGCTAGGTTGAAGGAGATATGCTGCATTTCTTTGAAACTATGACTCCTATCATTGTAAGATATGTGATTATTTTGTTTACATCAAAAAGAAATAATATTGATGACTATAAGACCCTTCATATTTTAGAGATGTTAGAACAAAAAAGTACATCCAAAAATTAGTAATGTGCAAAAAATTTATATTTTAGTAGTGTTTCCAAGTGCCTCCCAAAGAGATTACACTAATTTACTCCTTCTTCCTCTCTCCTTGCCCACCAAAGCAAAAGAGGTCCCTGTTAATTGATACCTCTTTTGGATATTTGCTAATTGTTAGGTATATGCATTTCTACACTAATAACATATACCCCCTGTCTAATTTAGTCAAAAATTCACTGTCAATGTGCTTTTCTTAAAAAATGCGAATAGCTCCTTTTGACTATCAGATTATGATCTAATATGAAGTAAAATTTATATGCAATCACTTTTTTTTGGTCAACTACATATACATAAAACCTTTCCTGGATATACAAGGTTACTAAAAAGATCTCATTTTATATTAGAAACTGCCAAAAGAAAAATTTTTATAGGTTTTTAAAAAGTTTCTAACCTTTGGTTTCATTTTTTTGTTAATGAAAATTAAAAATTTAAGAAGATAGTTACTATCATCATTGTTGGCACATTCCCATTTAGACCACTCTTTCATTTTTTTCCCCCATGATTAAGAGATAATTGCTAATTGTATAATAAACGCGTTTTTACATGTCACTAAAGCCTCCCTGTAACAAAAAATTTAAAACATTCTGAATAGTCAACCATACTTCTATAATTTACTCAACACTTCTTTTTACTGGGAACAAAATGGAAATGTACAGAGAATTTTGGAAAAAAAAAGATAATGGAAGTGTTATAGACACTTTGAAAAGTTATTCTTTTACCTTTCGCTTTTTACGTTTTCTTCACAACATTCTTCACAGCCATTCATTTTGGTAGACTACAATAAAGAAAAATAAAAATCAAATTAGTCCATTGTAACAAAAAAGACAAAGAACCTCATGTTTAATTTTTTCCTGTGTATTATTTCCTATATTTACTCTTATTGCTCATCCTCATATCACAAAGACACATGGCATTTGATTTAATATGTATTAGTTAATATTCAACTCTTACTCCAGTCACTGAGGCACCTATCTTCAGTGGCCCAGGAATGTTGGTTGGTCCCGCTTAGTCATCTTCACACTCAACTTGGCGTTCTTTTCTTTCTTTCCATCTCTCCTTTCTTTCTCTTTGTCTCTCTCTCTTTCTTTTTTTAAAAGACAGAGTCTCACTCTGTCACCTTGGGTAGAGTGCTGTGGCATCATGGTTCACACAACCCCCAACTCTTGCACTCAAGTGATCCCCAGTAGCTTGAGCCTCAGTCTCCTTAGTAGCTTGGACTATCGGCACCTGCCACAACACCTAACTAGTTTTTCTATTTTTAGTAGAGACAGGGTCTCATTCTTGCTCAGGCTAGTCTTGAATTCCTGAGCTCAGGCAATCTACCTGCCTTGGCCTCCCAAAACGCTAGGATTACAAGTGTGAGCCACTGTACCGGCCTTTGACCTTCTTTTCATTTCTTATATAAGAGATTTTAATGACAAAGTGTGATAAAGAGAAAACAAGAGAACAATCAGAATTAATAATTATTCATATTTATATACTTGACATATACTTTTATACTACTTTAATTTTAAAATCTGAAAATGGCTGTCAAGAAAATCTTAGTAGTTTCAAATGTGTTAAATTATCTTGCCCTTTTATTATCAAAGATCAATCAGTTCACACTTCAACTGAGTATGGTGTTTCAGAGATCCAATGCAGCAAGAGCAGTTTGCTATTATTAGGAGATGCCAATTGTATTCTTAAATGGTTTGTAACTTATACATTTCAATCTTTAGCAGGATAAATTATCTTAACAAATATGACATTCTTCTGTTTTATAGCCCTCAAATATCTGCCCCCTTTCTACTTCTATAGTATCCCCTTCACTTGCTAGGCTTCAAATCCATGGGTCTTTTCTTTTAGTTCTTCAAAATTATCCATTTTTTCCTATCACAAAGCCCATCTGATGGTGGATACTTTATTTTTACTCAATCTAAGTGTCTTTTCTTCCTGAGGATGTTCCTTACCCAACCAATATAAAGTAGGTATCCTTGACTACTCTTTTTCTGTAGCACTTTATAAAAATCCAAAACTTCATAGACCTTATCACAACTGTAATTACATATTTATTTGCGTGTTTGATTTTTCTCTTTTTTTCTCCATTAGAGTGTAAGCTTCATGCTACTGTGTGCCTATATGTGCTTATGCCTGAGATGCAGAAGCTTATCTCACTTCTTAATAAGAGTGATACCTTTATTATGACCTTTCAGTTATACTTTTAGAGTTAAAAGTTATCTATAATTAAGTTATCTGCATAACAATTTTAATTTATTTGCAGTAAAGGGAGGACTTGTACGGTGAAAGGAAAAAAGTAAGTTGTTTTTACAAAATGACAACTAAAAGAAAGCTTCTTATACTTCATCTATTTTGTGAAGCTGATTATTTTAGTCGAGGTTCAATTTCTTTTTCAAGTAAAGGCATTTGGATTTCTTATTCCCCATAAGAATGAGAATCTAAGAATCTAATAAGTGTGCAATGATTTTGAAATGCACAAAGGGTCTCACTTTATCACCCTTGGTAGAGTGCCATGGCCTCACAGCTCACAGAAACTTTCAACTCCTGGGCGTAGGTGATTCTCTTGCCTCAGCCTCCTGAGTAGCAGGGACTACAGGTGCCTGCCACAATGCCCAGCTATTTTTTGTTGCAGTCTGGCTGGGGCTGGATTTGAACCCACCACCCTTGGTATATGGGGCTGGCACCCCACCCCCTGAGCCACAGACACCACCCAAATGTCACATATTTTTAACATGAAAATTTTAATGAAAGAATTATTAAATGAAAGTGATGAGGTAAAACACAATTGGAAATAAGCTACAGTGATACTTGCATTATCCAATTCCCACTCTTTTTGCAAAGTTCACCTGTGTATTGGGAGAGAGTTGGGTTAAGAAGACTGGCCTTCACTCTTTCCTTACTCTGGATTGTAGGCTTTTTGGAAGAGCAGGCAGCTGTGGTACTGTCTTAAGGAAATGATATAAGATTTTTTGTCATGGCCAGCCCATTTAAAGGTTTATAATCCTGCCACTCAAAGAATCCAGATCTAGCAACCTGAGAGTAGAGAAGATATCTCTTGGATCTAGGACCAGCTACATAATTTGTAGTGCACAGAGCCAAATGAAATAAAAGCTCTTTTGTTAAAAAATTTATAGGGCTCTTCTAAGCACAGGTGTCTGTGTGATTAGACTGTTGAATGCACAAATTACTAGACCTTTCTGGATCCTACAATCAGGAATGATTGTCCTACAGGTGATGGACAGTCACAATAAGTTTTGCATTATTCTTTGTTTAAAAAATTAAAAGCATTAAAAAAAACCCCAGAATTAGAAATAGCATAAGAATCATTCTTTCAGCAAAATGATACCATATCTTTGGAAGACATGCCTTTCTCCTCTTCATTAAGTCAGTAAAGTTATGTGGCAATAGCTGTGAAAGGACCGATTTCCTTGGCATAGAAGTCACTTCATGAACTAACCCCTAGCTTTTAAGATACCATGTGATCCCTTCTTGTAATGATTTAGTGCCCTGATTGTTCCAGGCTGATACAGGCCTTTATTAAAGCAGCGTCATAGTATATAACATTGTTGCCCATTTTAACTCACCTATCGTAGAACTTCAAAATGATAATCCAGGAGTCTTTGATAATTTTATTCACTACTCTGTGTAACTCCTACCATTTCTCTTATTTTTATAAGCCCCTCTGAACTTTATATATACATTTAATAGAGAATATCTTTTCTATAGCTTTTAAAAAGTTGCATTTACTTATTTACATGTGTATATCTCCCAAGTTGATTTCTAGACTATACAAGCACATTTAGGACAGAAACCTTGACATCTCTTCTTACCCTGTCATTCCCAGCAAAGTAAGTCAGACAAATTCAATAACAGAATGAATAGGTTTGAAACTGCAGATAATGATTTATAATAATGTAGGTGATTGGCATTCATTCTTTCATTCATAAATAAGACATTGACATTAAAGTGCTTCACTAAGAAAGATAAAATGTACAGACAATCACGATATAGAATGACAAATACAATGAATATGCAACTAACTATCAGAGGGATAACCTTTCTTTTCTAAGAAGATATTCCTATACTTTTGTGATAAAACTTTCAGGGTTATAGAATAGACTGTTAGAACCAATTTAGTTAATAATTTAAAATTTGTTTAGGGTGATCCCCAACTGATATACTTATAAAAAGCTAAGTTATTTTCAGAAGTTTTACAGCATTCTTAAAACTTGCCAGTACTAAAATGTAGGTAATATTCTGAAAATATAAGATGAAACAGAAAATTATTCTAAAATACTGGCTCTTCCTTTCGGCTATGGAGATTAACCATATTTGTCTTATTTGATTTGTCTGCTTAAGAATATTGCCATAGCTATTTGAACATGTTTAGAATCGATACAAATGAAACTTTTTCATGTTTTTTTCTAAGTACCATTTTGATTTTTTTTGAGACTGAGTCTCACTCTGTCACCCCAGCTATAGTGCAGTGGCATCTTCATAGCTCACTGCAACATTCAATTCCTAAGATCTAGTGATCCTTCAGCCTCAGCCTTCCAAGTAGCTGGAACTACAGGCGTGTGCCATGATGCCCACCTTACTGTTTTTATTTTTAGTAGAGATGAGGCTGTTCTTGCTTAGGTCTCCAATTCTTGAGGCCAAGTGATCTTCCCACCTTGGCCTCTCAGAGCGTTAGGATTACAGGTGTGAGCTGCTGCACCTAGCCTTTATTCCTTCCCTAAATTTCTTACTTTCCTTGTTTTGCTTACCATTAGTTAAAATGGATTCTAAAGCAGAAGTCTCATCTATTCAGGTAGTTCTAATTTATTATTTCTCAGGATGGACGGGCCCAAAATGTATTCTCCATGTACAAACTTACGTGATCTAGCTATACTTTTGTTGTAGGGAAAAATTATATGATATTTCCTAATAACTAGTAAAAATATTCTGCTTCCATGAAGCTTAGTTTTTAGATATGTTCTGAATAGTCTGATATGCTAATTCTTCTGTGTAAACTTTAGAATCATTTTACGAAGCTACCCTGTTTTTCCTTTAAAAAATGTTGAAATATCTTATGAGACCATATTTAATTTGTGGGTGAATCTAGGGAGAATTTAAATTTTAAGTTTTTCTATCAAAGAACAAGAAATGTTTTCCCTTAATACTTCTTTTATGTCTCTTTGTAGAATTTTAAAGTTTTCACACTACAAGACTTGTACATTTTTGAATTTATGCCTACAGCTTTTATTTGTTAACTATTGTGAATAAAATTTTATTTAATAATATTTTATAACTGTTAAGCAAAGACTGACATGAAATGAATTACATCCCCCTGAAATTAGTTTTAAATTTATTATTATTTTCTTCATAGGCATTAATAGGTTAAAGTCCTAAGTTTCCATGTGTTTGAAAACAGAGCCTTTAAGAAGATAATCAAGGTTCAATAAGGTCATAAAAATGGGGCCCCAATCCAATAGGACTAATGTCCTCATATAGTAAGAAGAAGAGACACCAGAAAGGTGCCCACACAGATGAGAGGCCATGTGAGAACACAGCAAGAAGACAGTTATTTACAGGACAAGGAGATTGGCTTCCCAAGAAACAAACTTTGCTGGCACCTTGACTTTGGAATTTTTGCCTCTGGCAGTGTGAGAAAATAAATGTTGCTGTTTAAGCTATACAGTCTGTGGTATTTTGTTAGAGCAACTTGAGCAGAATAAGGCAGACTGCAAACTCAAATGCCCGCGGGGACCAAACAAATAATATGAACCTTTAAAATGCCTAGGTGGAATGGGGTGAGGTGGGGAACAGGAAATGGCGGAGTCTCTGGAGAAGTGGTCATAGTACATAAACCACCTAAATTTTATAAAATTAATTGAGTACAAAGAAATACAAGCCCCCCTTTTCTTTCTTTTTATTTTTTTGAGACAGAGCCTCAAGCTGTCCCTCTGGGTAGAGTGCCGTGGCATAGCTCATAGCAACCTCCAACTCCTGAGCTCAAGCGAGTCTCCTGCCTCAGCCTCCCAAGTTGCTGGGACCACAGGTGCCCGCCACAATGCCTGGCTATTTTTTTTTGGTTGCAGCCATCATTGTTGTTTGGCGGGCCCGGGCTGGATTCGAACCCGCCACCTTAGGTGTGTATGGCGCTGGTGCCTTAGCCACTTGAGCCACAGGCACCGAGCCAAGCCCCCCCTTTCCACTGTAGTTTATAATAAATAAGAAACTTAAAATTCATCAGTAGATGGCCAATTTAATAAATCCTAATATAACAATGTAATAAACAATAGGAAGGCATTAGAAAGTATAAATTAAATTTATATGTACTCATGTAGAAAAAAGGTAATCATCAATTATACGAAAAGAAAATTTGGAACCATATGATCAAATTTATATTTAAAAAATACATATGTATATAATTATCTGTGTTTTTATATGCATAATGGATGAGTAGAAAACCAACATTGTTTTTTAATTTTGGGTTAAGGTAAGGGTGCATATGATCCCTTATATTTGTTAGGACAAGTCCAAGTTGTATCTGAGTCCTTCACGAAGGAGGTGTGCCAAATACTCCTACCTTATACCTGTTAGAGTGGGCATTTACTGAGCCCCTTCCCTCCTTTCTCTTCTCTCCTAGAAACCAAAGTTTTAATAGATGCTACCTAAAATGAATATAGGAATGTGTTTTAAAAAGGGACTTACATTTTTAAATAATTCTATGTGACGTGTTTTTACAATGAGGATTTAACATAATTTTTTTTTGAGACAGTCTTACTATGGCACCCTTGGTAGAGTGCTATGGCATCACAGCTCACAGTAACCTCCAACTCTTGGGCTTAAGTCATTCTTTTGTCTCAGCCTCCCAAGTAGCTAGGACTATAGGTGCCCGCCACAAAGCCCAGCTATTTTTTTGTTGTAGTTGTCATTGCTGTTTAGCAGGACCTGGCCGGGTGAGAACCTGTCAGCCCCTGAGTTTGTGGCCGGCACCCTAATCACTCAACTATGGGCACTGAGCTGATTTGGCATAATATTGTTATTATAGCCTAGTTATAAATGAGATTCTATATTATATAATAAGTTTTACCTTTTAAAAGAAAAACTATCTAATGTGGTATTTTTGAAATGGCTATTAAAGATTTTTAGTTTTTTTTTTTAGTTAAGAAACTTCTGAACATATATTTTAAGGTGTACTTTTAATGTTTTTATCAATAAAAATACAACAAAGTCATCAGTACAAAATGTTCAGAGAGCTTTTTTAAGAGCCCATTATTTTAATAATTATTAATATTCTGATAGTATAAAAGAACATCTTAAGTAAAACCTTTAGATAATGCCACATTTTGAGATACCCAATATTTGTATAATCATTTTTGTAGATTAAGAAATACATATTCAGGCTCAGTGCCCAGAGCACCGTGGTTATGGCACCAACCACATACACAGAGACTGGCAGGTTTGAAACTGGCCCAGGCCTGCTAAACAACAATGACAACTACAACAAAAAATATAGTTGGGCGTTGTGGCCGGCATCTGTAGTCCCAGCTACTTGGGAGGCTGAGACAAAAGAATTGCGTAAGTCCAAGTTAGAGGTTGCTGTGAGCTGTGATGCCAGAGCACTCTACCAGGGGCAACAAAGTGAAACTCTGTCTCAAAAAAAAAAAAATACATATTCATCAGCCATAAGCTTTCTCATATATATATAGCTCTTATTTGTAAACGGTTAATGAACATAATCATGTCTACATGAGTTTGTGTGTATGTGCATGCATGATAACTGCTATCAGAACCTAATTCATTGTAGTTTTGACAATTTTGAAAATGTGAAATAGAAAGAATAAGGATAAGGAGGGTAATTATTCTAGAGTATGAGCAAGATTAGTCATAGAAATAGGATGATGCTGAGTTTGAGGAATCGGAAATATAATTTATCTACTGTTTATTTTTTTTCTTTGTTCAGTGTCCCAGAAGATCCAAAGTTTTAAGATTTTATTTTATCTTATTTTTATTTATTTATTTTTGAAATAGAGTCTCCCTTGTTGCCCTTGGTAGAGTGCCATGGCATCATAGCTCACAGAAACCTCAAACTCCTGAGCTTAAGGGATTCCCTTGCCTCAACTTCCCAATTAGCTGGGACTACAGGTGCCCACCACAATGCCTGGCTATTTTTAGAGATGAGGCCTTGCTCTGGTTCAGGCTGGTCTCGAACCTGTGACCTCAGGCTCCTCCCAAGGGCTGGGGTTATAGGTGTGATCCACTGCACCTGGTCCCCCAAATTTTAAGATTTTAAATAAGAATTTGAAAAGTTAAGCATTACATTTTTGAAAAATAATTATTTAATTTTTCTTTCTTTTTTTAATTTGAGGGAATTTGAGTTATGATTCTTTCACTGGGAAAGGATGATACTTTAATATAAGAAATGAAATTAATCTCAATTTTCTCCCTAAATGTAATTTTTCAGTAAAATGAACAACAATCTCTGATTTACCTTCTGGATTAAGATATATATCTAACAAGGTATAGTAGTCTAGGTTGTTTATCTAGAAGTTATTCTTTCTTTTTTATTTTCTTACTTTTTTTATTAAACCATAACTGTGTACATTAATGCATTTATAGGGTACAATGTGCTGATTTTATATACAATTTGGAATACTTACATCAAACTGGTTAACACAGCCCTCACCTCACTTACTTGTCTGTTAAGACATTTATACTTTACTCTTAATAGTTTTGACATGTACCCTTGCATTGTACACAATAGCTGAGGTTCCACCAATTTTTCCTCCTTTCTCCCAGCCTCCCCCATCCCCTTAGAAATTATTCTTACTTCAGAAAAATCCTCAGGTAAAGGTGAACCATCACAGTCTGTATCTTCTGCTCTCTCTTCTGTTAACTTCCCATTTGTCTTTAATGTACCTGGGAGAGGAATAAATAGGCCAAGAAGAACTGATAAAACTGCTAAAGAAGTAGAAAATTTTTCATTAGCTTTCTAATGAAGGTAGTCTATGGACCAGTATCCATGAATACTGTCAATGTTCTAACTAGAACAGTTAGGATAAATGACACTTTATATACAGTATAAAATTTATAGTTCAGCTTAACTACTAAAATCACAATCCCTTAAGAATGGCTTATTATCAACTGGGAAAAATGATTGGACTATCACTTTTAAAAGTAGAAGCCGTGATGTCAATAATGCATTCTGAAATCTCACCAATAATGTAACCCACCTACAAATATGGAAGAGAAAAATACGAGATAACAAATCTTACTTTATTTCTGAAATACTACCCACTAATAAAAATAAGGGAAGACACCAATCCATTGCATATTTACATAAATAATGTTTCTAGAGATGGCCTTGGACTCCTTAAGAGGCCAATTTATTTATCTGTTTCATCTACCTGAAACAAAGGCATCTCCTCCTGCATTATTTTGGTTTAGAAGATTCTGGGCTTCCTCATCCACAACATCCAGCAGAGACTGGATGACTTCAGCTTCTTGAGGGTCAGCATAAATGTCATCTTCCTGTATATATGATTCTTGAAAAGCAATAATTCACATGAGGTTTTACTTTAAAAATAGTGACATAAGAAAGGGACACAGTTTGCTAGGGCTTTTCAAATTTTAGTGATGGACACTCCAATTACCATGTTTTGATTAATTTACATTGTATGCCTGTATCAAGACACCACACATACCCTATAAAGATGTATAACTATTACCTACCCATAATAATTTAAAAAATGTAAAAAAGAATGCAAAACTTAAACAAAATTTTAAGTATTCACTTTAAAAAGTAGCTATGACTGGAAAAGTAGTTTACACTAATGTGATCATGTTTAGTTCCAGTACTACTCTGGCTGCTATGACCAAAGATCATGCAAATGCAACTTGCAAAGTTGATGATATTCCTTTTCATGAGAACTAATAATTTTTTTAAATAAATCTTTTTATTTTTTAATTAAATCATAGCTGTGTTCATTAATGCAATCATAGGGTACAATGCACAGGTTTTATATACAATTTGAAATGTTTTCATCAAAACATTGATGGAGGCTGGTTAACATAGCCTTCACCGGAGAACTTACTAATTTAATGTTCATTTTCTTAAGTGAATCTCAAAGTATTTACGAAGAAACACAAAAGTTATGTTACAAAGATTAAAAATATAAATCAGACAAATCATCTTCAAGGTGTATTTTTCTAAATTATTTGGTAGCTTATAACATGCTACTCCACAAAATATAAGAAACACTATTAAATGAAACAGCTATCTTTTCAATCACTTATAAATCATTTTAAAGGCTGGGAGTGGTGGCTCACGCCTGTAATCCTAGCACTCTGGGAGGCTGAGGTGGATGGATTGCTTGAGCTCATGAACTGAAGGCCAGCCTGAGTCAGAGCAAGATTCCATCTCTAAAAATAGCTGGGCATTGTGGTAGGCACCTGAAGTCCCAGCTACTTGGGAGGCTGAGGCAAGACAATTGCTTGGGCCCACGAGTTTGAGGTTTCTGTGAACTATAGCACTCTATCGAGGGTGACAAAATGAGACTATGTCTCAAAAAAACAAAAAAAAGTTTTAGTCTCGAGATGAGAATGAATGCTGGACCTTTGTGCATTGTTCTTTTGCTTCTTTGAGTAATCTTTCCTTTTAAAGCTATAGTAACATGTAAGGCAAATGAGTGAGGATACCTACTATATCTTTATTACTTGAATTATTAGGACATTTAGAGTTATTAGATGACTGATCTGGAAAACTACCTTTGGACAGAGTCAGATTTGCTGATCCCTTCATTTGATAAGCTGAACATTTTCCTTCAGGGTACAAAACTTCAATGATTTCGTCCTCATTAACCTAAAGTATGAAATCAAAGCAAATCATTAGATTACTGTTTTATTAAACTCTAGGATTAGGGAGGGACTGCACATCGCCCCTTTCCTTTTATTGCTTATACAAGATCAATTTTATTAATACATCTCCCCACCTTTAGATCAATGTTTTTCTAGCAAATAGTACAATGAAATGTGTATATGAATGGAGATTTCCATCACCAAAAATGTCTTGAAACACTAGGCAAAACGATATTTAAATCAGTATTTTCAAAGAATTCTCACAATGCTTACTAAAATAAAGTTTGAGTTGCCAAAAGAGAAATCTATTATGTAATATTTCTTACACTTATTTGACTGCAGAAATCTCTTTTTTGAGTCATATTTTATAAGACCCGTCTTCCATATAACTAAAAAAAAAGTTTAATAGAACTACTAAAACATAAAAGTTGATGCGTCTGGGTGCAATGGCTCATGCCTATAATCTAGCACTCTGGAAAGCCGAGGTGGGGGGATTGCTTGAGCTCAGGAGTTAGAGACCAGCCTGAGCAAGAGGAAGACTCCATCTCTAAAAATAGCCAGGTTGTTATGGTGGGTGCCTGTAGTCTCAGCTACGTGGGAGGCTAAGGCAAGAGGATCACTTGAGCTCAAGAGTTTGAGGTTGCTGTGAGCTATGATGTCATAGCACTCTACTGAGGGTGACAAAGTGAGACTCTGTCTTAAAAAAAAAAAAAAAGAATTTAAAAAACCTTAGAAGTTGAAAGAGGAAAAATCATTTTTAAAAGTATTTATCTTCAAAATGAATTTCTACGTAAACACAAAGAGAACAACTTAAAGTTTAAACATAAAATTGTCTTTATGATAAATATAATTTTAAAAGACTTTTAAGGATAATTGTTAAAATACGTGCAAAAATAAAACTGACTCTGCCATCAAAAAAAAGTATTAATGGTGCTGTTAAATGGACATAGACTCCAATCTGGCAACCTGAACATCTTTTAGGTATATAGATTTTCAAATCTATTCTAAGGTACATGTTAACTTAGGAAAAATAACACTCATAATTACAAAATAATTATTGAATAGAATGTAATTTTCTAAGCAATGGTAAATTGTGAAGCATTTCATGGAATATAGCCTATTAAAAAAATAACTTGGAAAAAATGCCAAGTTAAATGATTTGAATAAATTAATTTTATACAAATAAAAGGTTGTGGTTTGCCCTGAAGATTTTATTCCTTTTATTAAGATAAAAAGGACACATGGTAGATGCAAAAGAAACATATTTTTATAAATAGTGGCAATATAATATCAAAAGCTTCAATGGATTGTGAAATTCCATTCTTATTGAGATTTTCATAGACATTAATATTCAAGGATAGAATATTATCTAATAGTCTTCCATATATATATATATATATATTTGAGACAGAGCCTCAAGCTGTCGCCCTGGGTAGAGTGCTGTGCATAAGAGCTCACAGCAACCTCCAACTCCTGGGATAAAGCAAGTCTCCTGCCTCGGCCTCCCAAGTAGCTGGGACTACAGGTGCCCGCCACAATGCCTGGCTATTTTTTGGTTGCAGCCGTCGTTGTTTGGATTCGAACGGGCTGGATTCGAACCTGCCAGCTCAGGCATATGTGGCTGGCGCCTTAGCTGCTTGAGCCACAGGCGCCAAGCCTTCCTTTAATATTTTAATTTCAACAACAAAATGTTGGCAGCCATAAACAGCAAAAGTCCTGGTTTCTAGGGTTTTAATGTTAACTTAATGAAAACACTATCCTTTTTTCTTTCAACAAGTACAGATATTTTAAAATACAATAAATGCTATATGAGATGAATAACACTAGAATACATGAAAAGTCAGTTGCTTCAGCTACATGAAATGGAAGATATTTAAAACTTCCATTAAATATCTTGGAAGTTTTTATTGGAAGTGAGAATAGTGAGTGTTGCTATAGCTCAGTTCCAACACACACAAATGCCTAGAAATTTTTGTTTTTGTGCTATAAACATTTCTGCCTTAAAGTCCGGCTGTTGCAATATTTTTTTAGGACTTGCTAACCAAGTCACATGTGTGAGATAACATAGTGAGATGAGAGGCATAGAATTTTGGGCATCTGGTCACTAAGGTATTTTTCTCCTCCTACATTAAAGATGTTGAGATAAGGTTTTAGATTACTGGGAAAGCAATCTCAGTCCTGTATTTCACATGGAAAGCCATTCCAGTAACAAGATTCAGAACAGATTGTATGGGATGTGTGTAGGAAAAAAACAATTCCATGGAATGAAGATTCAGCTATGGTCATTTTATAAATGTATATTGTGTGTCATAAAGAAAGTCATGAAAAGGAATGTTAGCCCAATAGACATAAGTAGACTTAAAGGAAGCATAAAGTGAAATTTAATTATGTATTAAAAGTTTTATTAAATCACCCCCAGATTTTTTGTGCTAATCTTAAATGATTTGTGCTCTCTCATTTTATTATATGGTGAAGTATTTTCTAAGTCTTTCAAAACCAGGTAAACCTATCTTTTTTGCCACTTCTGTTCTTCCTTATAAATCACACAGATTTGATATTTGATGGTTACTACTGATAATAAACCAAAGGAGCAATTCCACTCTTAATTATATTCGTCTTCTCTTTCTGTAGTGTAAAAGACAACCCAAAAGAAAAAAAAATACCAAAACTGTACACATTAATCAAAAATCCCAGCACTAAAGTGATTTGTTTAAGTGGTTATCTTATTTAAGAGTTGAAGTGTGTGCCAAACGACGTAGTCAAGGGTGATTTACTTAGCAAATCCTGTTAGTTCACTAAAATATATCCTTATTACTAATATATATATCTAAAAAAGACAAATATTTAAATATGAAATCAGTTTGGTTCAAAACACAAACATGCTGATTTAGATAAGGAGGGATGACACAAAAGAAAGAAGGTGGACTTTTCCTTACCTTAGAAGTGAGGCCAGGCTGACCACAAGGCTCTACACTGTGATGACCTAAAAGGATAACATAGCACATAAGGGAAGTAGGCAAATGAGCCAGGCAAAACCACAACAGAGACACCCAAATTATTAAAGGAAACCCACATTTCTGGGGATGCTGTTATTTTCATTAGTACGCTAAAAGATATCATATCACAGAGTGACTTAAAATCAAATGTTAAAGAAGGGTTTATCCCAAGGAAAAAGCCAATTTCTTAAAAGAAAATCATTTATATAAAAGGTCCATTTGGAATGAAACACTGAATATAAATTATCCCAGCTGAATGAGAGACATCACAGGTGCTGAGCTATATTCACTTGAGTTTTTAAGGGAAGATAGCAAGGCTTTTATCTCATTTTATAAAGACTATTGATGTAACACAGGAAAATAAGCTATGGATACAAATGAAAAAGACTTTTAATATATTTTTCTCTCTCTCTTCTTTTTTTTTTGAGACAGAGTCTCACTTTTTTGCCCGTGGTAGAGTGCCCTGGTGTCATAGCTCACAGCAACCTCAAACTCTTGGTCTTTAGCAATTCTGTCTCAGTCTCCCAAGCAGTTAGGACTTACAGGTGCCTACCACAATGCTTGGCTATTTTTAGATTTGGGGTCTGGCTCTTGCTCAGGCTGATCTCCAACCTGTGAGCTCAGGCAATCCACCTGTCTCAGCCTCCCAGAGTGCTAGGATTACAGGTGTGAGGCATCAGGCCCAGTCCTTTTAATATATTTCTAAACAAAATGATAATTTTAACACTTAGCTATCAGTACAGCAATTCAATATATAAACTAAACATGAGTAGATTATGTTTCTCTTACAGTTAAAAAAGTCACATATTTGAACATAATTTTTGACTCATTAAATTATATTTTCAATATATTTAGAAAAATGTGGCAGAGTTTAAAAAAGTTTAAAAGAAAACAAAGAAAGAAAGAAACAAATACAGGTAAATATATTTAAAGACTTCTATTGAGAATAACTTAAAAATGATTCTGCTAAGAAGGATGAAGGTTGAGATGGAATTATAATACATAAATCTCTATAGTTTTGTGAATATTACAGAGTCTGAGAATATTCCTTGGAAATATTCCTTGGAAGAAATACATTGTGAAACTTCTTTATTTTTTTTGGCCGGGGCCAGGTTTGAACCTGCCACTTCCAGGATATGAGGCCGGCGCCCTAAGCCTTTGAGCCACAGGCGCCACCCCATTATGAAACTTCTTTAAAAAGTATTTCAATAATAAACCACCAGTTCAAAAAATCATATTGGAATAGTGTGAAACACAATGGTTTATTTGTGATCTCTCCTTGTTTCTCTAGCTACCTCTTGACCCTCTTTATCCCCAGGCAACCACTGATCTGCTTTCTGTCATTATAATCTGCTTTATCTACAATTGTGTATAAATGGAATAATACAATCTGAACTCTTTTTTTTTTTTTTTTTTTTTTTAGTATGGCTTATTTCACTCAGCATACACATTTGGAAGTTATTTTAAATATTTTGTTACATGTGTCCAAAAGTCTATTCCTTTCTATTGCTGAGTAGTTTTTCATTGTTTAGATACATTATAACTGGTTTGTTTATTCAGCAGTTCTTGCACATTTGAGTTGTTTCAAATTTTGATTATTACAAGGATAATTGCTAGAAACATTTCTGTCTAAGTTTTTGTGTATAGCACTTACTGTCCTCTTAAGTAAACAAGTAAGAGTGGTGTAGGCATATGCTTAAATTTTTAAGAAATGGTCAAGTTGTTTTTCAAAATGGTTGTACCATTTTGCCTTCCTGTCACTGAGAGTTCCTATTATGGATACTGTAGGAGTGTTAAAACCTAAATGGAAAAATAAAGACTACATGTACTCACTATTAAACTGGACTAATCAATCAACACCCATATATACATCTGGTGGTAAAACTTAATGGAGAGCAAGCAGGTGGGAGGGATAAATTCATACTAAATGGGTATAATGCACACTCTTTGGGTGATGGGCACACTTACAACTGACTCAAACTGTACAAAAGCAACTCAGGTAACCAAAACATTTATACCCCTGTAATAATCTGAAACAAACAAATAAATAAATAAGGGTATATTTAACTTAATACACTAGATGTAAAAATTCTCTAAAAACAAAAACAAAAACACTATACCCCATAAATCTGTACAATTATGTGTTGATTAAAATACAAAAATATATAAGAATTTTTACATCTATTATCATCAAATGAATATAACCTTACCATTGGCTTTGGTTGACTTTGGAGTTGAAATGGCAGACCCCTTTGAACTGGGAATTACTGGATGACCATTTCTGTGTTGTAAAAAAAGAAAAGACAATTACAAATCATTTAAGATATTTGTTTAAATATTCTTTGAACCATCTGATAAGTAGCTTCAGAAATTTTATTTTGGATGAGCTTCAGGAAGTCCAGTCACTCCCTGGAGGTGTAGACAACATTTAGGACAGTCTTCTTCTACATATTTTCTGGAGGGAGAGACTGCTGACTCAGTTCTTTGCATAATCTTTGTTTGGGCTTCAGTTCAACACATCACGCTACTTCCCCTTCCATTTAAAACACCACTAATATTCATGATCTAATAACTTAGTTCATTGTCACTCAGTTGATAGTTCAAAGATAGTTTAACTTAGAAGTCAGAGACCATTAAGTTTTATACATATAAATACTTGGATAAGTGTTCTTTTAGATTAAAGTGAAAATCTAGATTAAACATTTATATTCAAAGCAGTATAAGAAGAACGATATCACCTCGAGTATAAAATAGCCAAAAAGACAGCACTTTGGAAATAGAGAATTATAATGTCATCTTATTGTTGCTGATATTTGAGGAAAAAGGGAGGTTGCCTAAGGTGTAAGAGGAATTAAGCCATGGGTTCTAAGCATCCCTGTATGTTCTGCTGGGCAGCCCTAACATACAAAGCCCTGATGTCTTTTTATCTGGGCTATTTATCAGGGTTGTGTTTGTAGTAACCAACTCTGAGGAATGAGGTAACCTCTCTCCCCAAACAAAAACAAGCTTTATGGCTTGGCACCTATAGCTCAACCGGCTAAGGCGCCAGCCACGTACACCTAAGGTGGCAGGCTCGAATCCCCAGCCCGGACCCGCCAAACAACAATGGCGGCTGCAACCAAAAAATAGCTGGGCGTTGTGGCGGGCGCCTGTGGTCCCACCTACTTGGGAGGCGGAGGCAGGAGACTCGCTTGAGCCCAGGAGTTGGAGGTTGCTGTGAGCTGTAAGGCCACGGCACTCTGCCCAGGGGGACAGCTTGAGGCTCTGTCTCAAAAAAAAAAAACAAAAAAAAAAACAAGCTTTCTTACAGGCTGCTGTAAAATGGCAGGTCCTGTGGCTCTTCTTACAGCAGTTTTCTTCCACAATACAACCCACCTAGTGTAGGAGGAATACACCAGGCTACATATATCATCCTGTGGGACTTAGCGGACAAGTGCAACTGACACCAACACCATGCCCGGGCTGCCTGCTGTGCATTAGTAATAAAGTCTCTAGCATCCATGAAATAACACCCTAGTTCTCGACATACAGATAACTACCACAAACATATGTTCCCTCCACTATTGGTCCACTTGGACTTTACTAAGAGAGGGCAGATATATACAACAGTGGCAGATATATACAATAGAGAGAGTCAGAAGAAGAGTGAAGAAGGGGAAAGTACCTGTAACTGCCATTATTACTGTATCTTCAGTGATTACAGTTGAGATAAAAGCAGAAGAACAAAAGAAAGTGACTTCAGGCATGGGATAAAGTGTGCTCTGCCAATTTTGAGGCAAAACATTCAACTAAACCTACAGTTAGCAGAAATATTAATTTTCACAAAAATATTTTCAAACTTGTTTAAACACTTTCCTCCCTCACTAATTAACACTCAGACCTATGAAAATAACTGTATGTCAATCCAATTTTTAGACACATACAAAGGAGTCAGGCCATGGATTACATTCAAGGAAAAAAGTACACAATCTAACTTAAAGGTTCAGAAGGAACAGATTAGTTCATTATGAATGACTTAATATCAAGTTCCCATATTTTGAAAGAAATAATTCACAAACAAAAGTGTATAATTTCTCTTTATATAACTAAGTCTGTAATCTAGAAAGCCTGGATTCATGTACATTGTGGTAGGCAGAATAATGCCCCCCACCAGATGTTTACATTCTAATGATTATATTCTAATTCTGAGAACCCGTGAAGATGTTATTTTATATGGCAAAAGAGACTTTGCAGATGTGACCAAGTTAAGGAATTCTGATATGAGTAAATTATCTTGGATTATCTGGGTGGGCCCAAGGTAAGCACAAAGGTCCTAACAAGAGAAAGAGGGAAGCAGGAAAGTTAGAGTCAGAGAAAGAGATCTGACAGCAGAAGAAGAGGGTGCTGCAATTGCTGGCTTTGAAGACGGAAGGCTCCAAAATCCAAGGAATACACAGTCTCCAGAAGGTGGATTTTCTCATGGAAGCTACAGAAGGAATGCAGCCATGCAGACACCTTGACGTTAGCACAGTGAGACCCATTTTGTATTTCTGACTTCCAGAACTCTTATGATAATAAATATGTATTGCTTCTGGCCACTAAACTTGCGGTTATTTTTCAAGGAAAATAATACGTAACATTTTCTCAATTTATTTCCATGATAATTAAAAGAAAAGTTGAGATTAGCACTTTTTATCATGTGAAACTATTATGAGGTAATAGTGGATGTGGTAGTTCCAGGTGTCCTGGGTGACAGACGAGGGGCTGCACACTACTGACTTCTTCTGAGCTCTGGGAATGGGCCACAACAGGTTTAGGTCAGTCAATACTGATAATCCCTGATTTAGGATGATTTGACTTCATGACAGTGCAAAAGTCATCCACATTCAGCAGGACCCACACTTTGAGAATGCATCCACCCATTCTGTGTTTCATTTTCAGTACAATATTTAATAAGTTACATGAGATATTCAACACTTTATTATAAAATAGGCTTTGTGTGAGATGTTTTTGCCTAATGGTAAGGTAGGTAATCTGAGTGTTCTGAGAACATGTAAGATAGGTTAGGCTAGTAAGCTATGATATTTGGTTGATTAGGGGTTTTACATGCATTTCATTGTATGTAAATAAAATATGCATGAGTTTATTGGTATGTAACCCCACTGTAAGTCTAGCAACATTTATGTATTCTTAGTCCTTCACCCCAACTCAGGGACTGACCTTAATTTAAGGTCTAAGGCAACTGGAACACAATACTTACTTTAATAGCAGTGATTGTTAAGATTTTTTTTCCCTTTTATAAAAATTTTTACTTAAAAATAAAATTCATAATACTTATATATATGTATTTATAAGGTATATGTGATGTTTTAATATAGATATATAATGTATAATGATTAAATCAGGATAATTAAGATATCCAACAACTCAATCATTTATTATTCTTTGTGTTAGGAACATTCCAAGTCTACCCTTTTAGTTATTTAAAAATACACATTATGTATAATAAATGGTTATTAACTATATAGTCACCTCATCGTGCTAACAAATACTAGATCTTATTCAGTCTATCTAGTTTTATTTTAGTGCCCATGAATCACCCCCTCTTAATCTCCTCTTCCCATTAACCTTCCTAGCCTCTGGTAACCACCACTGTACTCTCTATCTTCATGAATTTGTTTAATTTTTATCTCCCATATGTGAGTGAGAACATGCAAAATTTATCCTTCTGTGCCTTGCTTATTTCACTTAACACAATGTCCTCTTGCTCCAGCTACATTGTTGCAAATGACAAGATTTCATTCTTTTTAATGGCTGTAGAGTATTCTATATGTTTGTCCATTCATCCACTCATGTACAGTTAGGTCAATCCTATATCTTGGCTATTGTGAACAGTGCTGCAAGATACATGGGAGTGTAGATAATCCCTTGGATATAGTGATTTCTTTCTTTTGGACATATGCCTAACAGTGGGATGCTGAGTCATATGGTAGC
>NW_003852434.1:3519834-3520243 GCF_000181295.1 Otolemur garnettii
GACTGTCTTGGGTGCTGCTCGGAGCAGATTCACTGCATCTGTGTGAGTCATGTTTGTGACGTCTGTATCATTAACCTACAAAAATGAGAAAGGGACAACTTAGGAACACAATTTTTAGAAACAAGAAGCTAAACTGCCAAAAAAATACAGCAATTTCCCTAACTTTTTATATAACATATATTAGCGAGTAGGAGATTCACAATAAAGAGTGGTTTCTAATTTATTGGTAATCCCCTTATTGTAGTAAACATAGGCACAATGATCAAGCTATTATAATGAAATAATAATGTAAAATCCCTGATAAATGTTTCATTTTGCTAATCTAGGAAATGTATCATTTCAGTAATTTAAGAAATTTTCTGTCCCTGAGATATGAGATAGCTTGTTGTATGCCTTTACTGAGACTAAA
>NW_003852434.1:3520319-3534155 GCF_000181295.1 Otolemur garnettii
TTGCTAATCTAGGAAATGTATCATTTCAGTAATTTAAGAAATTTTCTGTCCCTGAGATATGAGATAGCTTGTTGTATGCCTTTACTGAGACTAAAAGGATTTCAAATTAAAAACTGTTAACTATATAAGTCCTTTACTTTTAAATATTAGAGAAGGCAAACATAAACCAGACAGAGAGAAACACGGTGTTATATTAATTCAACCGTTTTCTTCCTTTTCCAGTCCTGGCTTGCTCTTTGGCTGAGTTTGCACAAATCCTCCATTCCTCTTACACAGGGGTCCTCAAACTTTTTAAACAGAGGGCCAGTTCACTGTCCCTCAGACCATTGGAGGGCTGAACTTTGGGCCCGAGGACGAGTTGGCTGCTAAGCAGGATAGGCAGTGGTGGCAAAAACACCTGGTCAGCTGGATAGATGTCCTAGGCGGGCTGCATGTGGCCCGTAATTTGAGGACGCCTGCTCTTGTATGTCTTACCTGGATGAGTCGGTCCCCAGGTTTTAGCCTTCCATCGCCTTTGGCTGGATCCTGTATGACATCATGAACGTAACAACCAATACTTTGATTGCCTTTGGTTACTGTGAAACCCAGGCTTCCTTTTTCTGATTTAATTAGAGTAATGAGGAGTTCTACTTCCTAAGAGGGGAAATCAGTGATTCCGTTAGCTTATCAATTTTGCCCCTTTTAGTCAACAAAAAGGTGACTATTATTTCCCCTGATTAACTGAGGGGAAAGCCAAACCTAACTTGGTTGGGTTAACTTGTCCAAGTGACGAAGGCAGGTCTGTCCAACTCTAGACAGAATGTTCCTCCACTGCCCTTCATGTACAAGTTGGATTTAAGTACAACATTATGTGTTGGCCTAGAGATAGACAGACAGAACTTACTTGTGTTTCTAATCTTTATATTTTCAAGATAAACAAGGACACAATGGTAGTTATACTTTGATGATCAAAGAATCCTTTTTGGAGGTAAGATTCAGAAAAATTCTTCACATATTTCGAAACAACCAAGACAGATGTTGAGAGGCACAAAAGAAAGTTTTCTTTTTAGTAAAAATATCATCTTTTTTTTTTAAACATAATTGGGGCAGGCTTAATTATTCAATTAGAAATGGTACTTGAGATGAAGCGTACTTGCTATCATTGCACTACACAGAAAAGTCCTCGGCACAAGAATCAGAAGACAGGAATAAGCTTCAGGAGTAAGCATTCTGAAGAAAGCATAGACGTTCGTGGCAACTGATGGGGACAAGCACAGCTGAGCCCATGGAGATCACAGAGCAAAAAATATCAAGTCTTTAGGTGATTAAATATCACAACTTTATTCATTTAGTTGTGTAAATAAGCAAAATACTTTTAAAAGATTTCAATTGAGACACAGAAGTTATTTACTCGAGTGATGAACAAGTTCTAAGAAAAATCATTCAAAGATTATTTCACACTACTGCTAAGAATGACATTGAAGATGTAGATCCTATCCCCACCTGTGTATTATAGGCAAACGAAGTATCTAGAAAGATTAACTCCAAAATGTTAATGGTTTTTGCATGTTAAGATTATAAGTGGTTTTAATCTTCTTTATAATTTTTCTGCAATAAATATTTCTAACTTAGATAATAAAAACAGTATTTAAGGCCAGGCATGGTGGCTCATGCCTATTATCCTAGCACTCTGGGAGGCCAAGGCAGATGATTTCTTGAGTTCACAGGTTCGAGACCAGCAGTGCAAGAGCAAGCACAATGCAATGGTATATTTCAAAACTATTAAGAGTATAAATAAGTTACCACAACAAATAAGTAAGTGAGGTGATGGTTTTGTTAATCAGTTTGATATAAGCATTCCACATTGTATATTAAATCAGCACACTGTACTCCATAAGTGCATAAAGGTATATGGTTATGATTTAATAAAAAAAAAAAATAGCCGGGTGTTGTGGCAGGTGCCTGTAGTCCCAGCTACTCAGGAGGCTGAGGCAAAAGGATTGCTTAAATCCAAGAGTTTGAGGTTTCTGTGAGCTGTGATGCCACAGTACTTTACCAAGGGTGACAAAGTGATACTCTGTCTCAAAAACAAAAACAAAAACAGTATTTTAAAAGGCTGGTTTTTAATCAATGTAAAGAATATCATCCTTGGAAAAAAAAAATTTTTTTTTTTTTTTGAGACAGTTTCACTATGTTGACCTTGGTAGTGTGCTGTAGCATCACAGCTCACAGTAATCTCCAACTCCTGGGCTCAAGCGAGTCTCCTGCCTCCATCTCCCAAGTAGCTGGAACTACAAGTGCCCACCACAACATGGGCTATTTTTTGGTTGCAGCCAGTGGGCCCGGGCTGGATTTGAACCCGCCAGCTCAGGTGTACGTGGCTGGCGCCTTAGCTGCTTGAGCCACAGGTGCTGAGCCATATACTTGGAAATTTTGTTTCTAAATCTAATTTGTACCTTTAGAAGTTCTAGGGCTCTTACAACAATGTAAATTCTATTTGGCCACACCAAAAAATGTGAAGGAAAAAAAATTACATTGGAATTTGATTAGAAATTAAATAATTACTGAGAATTTGAAAAACAGCTAAAAATAATATTTATTAAGTCTCTATAGCAAATACTATAGTCGGTGCTTTGCATGCTCTTTCACCATAATCTTGTAAGGTTACCAGCTCCATTTGGTAGCCAAAGCAACTAAGACTTAGAGTTAAGTGATATGTCCACTAGTATCTATTATCTTGCAGCTAATCAGTGGTAGAGTCAGGATTCATACTCAGGTTTTTTTGCCCTTTCTTTAATTTCTCAGCAGAGACATATACCAGACATGTTATTCATTTAATAGGCTCAGATATGAAGCAATTCTAAAAGTAGCTTTTTCTCCAACTAAAGGGAAACTGTGTGCGCCTAAATCTTCCTTGGGAAAATGTGGAATTTAAAAATACAGATGAAATGACTCACCAGCTCAAAATCATCAAGGTGGTCTTCCAAGTCATTTTTCAGGCATGTCAAATTTTCTTGTCTAGTTGGTTCAGATGTGTGATGTATGTGGTATTTATCCACTGAATTAGAGGAAGCAGATTCTGATTGGGATTGATAACTCTGCCCAGGAGGTACATCCAGTAGTAGAGGGGAAGGAGGATTACTACAGAGACAAAGAAGTAAGACCACTTTCAGATATATTTCAATGTCAATATTGTAAGTTTGTGCTACAGCAGGAAATGCTTAATAAATTCATGTCTGAATTTGATTGGGATCCTAGCCACTACAAATTTATTCCACATCACATGCTGATGTAACTAGTAATTTATTCTGTGTCTAGGTTCCATTTTGAAGAACCTCTTTAAGCTGCATAAAATCAGTAAGATAGGTTAAATTAATGTACTTTTGATTCCTAGTTGTTAATTCAAGGATAAGCTAATGTTATCGGAAGCTTAATGTGTGTTTCAACATGATAAAGCTCAGAAAAATTAAGAAAAGAGTAAAGGGCTCAGTGCCTGTGGCTCAAGTGGCTAAGGTGCCAGCCACATACACTAAGGTGGCGGGTTTGAATCCAGCCCGGCCTGCCAAACAACAATGATGGCTGCAACCAAAAAATAGCTGGGCATTGTGGCGGGTGCCTGTGGTCCCAGCTACTTGGGAGGCGGAGGCAGGAAACTTGCTTGAGCCCAGGAGTTGGAGGTTGCTGTGAGCTGTGATGCCATAGCACTCTACCTAGGGGGACAGCTTGAGTAAAGGCCCATAGCTCAGTGAGTAGGGTGCCAGCCACATACACCAGGGCTGGAGGGTTTGAACCCTGCCCAGGCCAGCTAAAACAACAATGACAACTGCAACAAAAAACAAACAAACAAAAAAATAGCTGGGCGTTATGGTGGGCACCTGTAGCCCCACCTACATGGGAGGCTGAAGCAAGAGAATAGTTTAAGCCCAAGAGTTGGAGGTTGCTGTGGGCTGTGATGCCATAGCACTCTAACCAGGGAGACAGCTTGAGACTCTGTCTCAAAAAAAAAAAAAAAAAGAAAGAAAAGAGAAGAATAAAAATCTTACCCCGTGGTTGTTACTTTGGACGAAGGACTAGAAAGAAAAACGAAACCTGAACAAATAAGGCTGGATCTGGATACAGTAAAGTGCATGAGTAACTATTAGAAGTATACTTGTAGATGTAGTCTCCCCCTTTGTATGCTTCTATACTTTTAATCATTTCTTTTTCAATCATTTCATCTTCTGTGTTTACCTTTTGCAAGCTCTCTGCCCTCTTCTCCCCTCTTCCCTATATATTTCTGCTCCCTGCTTTCCCACTGCATCACTACCTAAACAAGTCTCTTTCTTCTCTTTCTGATGTGAAATATAGATAACGTTCTCAATAATTAGTAAACACACTGAAGAGGAAAGGAAGGCTCAGAGAGCTTATTGGTTTGATAACTAAAGCTGTCAGTCATAACAACAAGACATCCAATAGAGTCATCACCTGTGAAGTTCACAGACAGATGTACTACACTCTTAGAGAAATGTCTGTTGCTAACAGTTACTAACAACAGCTACTTGCTATCAGTGCTTCACACAATATGCATAATACCTGTTCTCAAATTCTGGTTTACTGGGAATTTTCTGAGGATAGTAAAACATGGCACAAATAGCATCTTCCTGAGTCTTGGGTGCTTCTTCTTGACTCTGTGCCTGTGATGCCATGCTGCTTAGGGTCTGATGCAGAGCTGAACTCCAAGTCATGTTTGATATCTTGGCTGGAGCTTTCACTAAGTCATCTTCTCCACTACCACTGCTATCACTATAACTGTCTCTTCTGGATGGGGACTTGCAACATTTCTTGCTTTTATCAGACATTTCATTTTCATCTGAGCTAGTCCCTTGCTCTACACATGATGGTTGCGAAGAATCTTTACTGTTGTTTGGAAGTACTTGTGCTGGAGAGTGAACTGGGGTCTGTAATAGACACATTTGAAAAGATCAGAGTGTAACAACTTACATTAATTTTACAAGCATTTAATTAAAAATGAACTTCTTGAAATCCAAGTGCTTTCTACTAAAATATTCAATTGATCTTCTGATATTGAAAGTAATTTATGCTCACTAAAGAAAATATTCATTTCTAAAAATTAACTGTAAATACTATATAATTTATACATTAAATCAAAATTAGGGTAATATATATTATATTTCACAGTTTGGGGTTCTATCTATATTTTCTAAAGGCCTTAACTATGCTTTGAAACAAATTTAATAGCTGGATAATGGTCCTATGGAGGGCTATATCTTTAATTTATTTCAGCCTTCTTTTATTATTTGAAGAATTATTTCTAGCTTTGCATTATTAAGAGAACTCTAGGAGGACTTCTTTGTAAATTTTCACCTGAATTCTATTTCCCTGTAATTTTTTAGAGTGTCAGAATATAGGATTTTTTTTTTTAAAGCCTTGTTAAATATTTCCAAATTACTTTTTAGAAGCTGATATTAATTGATATACTCAGCAAGAGAATGGTATTCAGTTCTTCCCTTATATGACTGAGATCCTAATTAATACAGGCTTTAAATATGCTATTTATAACGCATCTTATAGAAACGTTACTTTGCTATTAATGTTCTTCTAATACTTTCCCTTCCCCCAATAAAAGTGTTAAAGCTTCTGGCCTAGATAATCCTACCTTCCATACCCAGAAGTTATTATTCACTGGTAGTAGAAGACTATTTTAAGTAAACAGGCCAAAGGTAGTATTTCTTTAATTTTATTAGTATTCATCTATGTTTAGATTCTGATCTGTCAGTATGCAATTTGTAAATTATCATCAAAATAGGTTAGTTATTGATCCATTAGCTGTTCCTTGACATAAGAAAGGGAAATGGGTAAACAGCCCTTGCTCTGTGACTTCTAGTATTTAAAAAAAGGCTAAGGGCTGGGTGCAGTGGCTCATGCTTATAATCCTAGCACTCTGGGAGGTTGAGGCAGAAGGATCACTTGAGCTCAGGAGTTGGAGACCAGGCCTGAGCAATAGCGAGACCCTGCCTCTACTAAAAATAGAAAAAATTGGCTGGGAATGGTGGTGCATGCCTAATAGTCTCAGCTACTCAGGAGGCTGAGGCAGAAGGGCTGCTTGAGCCTAGGAGTTGGAGGTTGCAATGAGCTATGATGACGCCACTGCACTCTAGCTGGGGCAACAGAGATTTAAAAGTCTTAAATAACTTTCATTTTCATCCAGACTAGCTCAGAATGAGAATTACTTTTCCTGAATTGGTTCAATGAAGAAATAGACAAAAGGTTTTTGTAACCATTACTTTGTCTTTTTTTTATTTATGACCAGAAAACAAATACCTGAAATCTTAGAATGCTAAAATTGGAAAGGAGAGAAAGTAAATTGAATTATTTTATATTATAAATATGGAATATACTTAAGGAGGTTAAGTGAGCACACACAAATGCACTCTTAGATACATATAAAACCCAGAAGTTCAACCCATGATGAAACCACTACACCTGAATTAGTTAATTGCTACAATTATATTCTATAAAAATATAAATTAGTTTGCATAGGTCTCACCAAGAGAGCAGCATCAATTTCTGGTAGCACACCAGGTGGAGGTCTACAGAGAATCAAGGATACTTCTGGAGCAGTTCCCCGGAGAGCAGATATGACTTCCTGGGGGTACCATGAATGACAAATAAAGGGACAGTTATACCAGCATTGTAAAGCCATCCTGAAAGGCCAATCTATTTCATCATTAAAAATGCTACATTCTATATAGCATTCTCTATATATTCATCATTTATATGTATTCTACAGGCTCACCTGCTGAGACAGTCCTTTCAAAGAAGCTCCATTCACTTTTAAGATAACATCTCCCACATCAATTTTTCCACTTTCTGCTGCTGGCTGTCCAGGAAAGAGCTTTTTAACCCTTACTATGCTGGTATTCACTTGCTCAGGTATAAGATTATCTTCTCGAGAAAAACTGAATCCTAGGCCTGAGCTATTTTTAAATAATTTTACCTCAAATGTATTTTCTGGGGAAAAAAAGATATAAAAAAATTTAAGTATTCTTAATATGTTATGTTTACAATGAACACACAGACACATATTTTTAGACACATTTTAAAAAACCCATTTCCCCATAATATTTATAACTGTATATATGTATTTATTGCACCTTTACAGTATGATCAATCCTATTTTACAGTCTCTTTCTATCACTACAAAATCTTAATTCATTATCTACTAATTGCATGAACTAAACTGTTTGAACAGAGAGTTCTGAAAGCAGGGTTTTTAGAATTTATGCTTCAATCCTATCTGTTTTAAGAGACAGTATAATAATAGAGAAAACAGAGAAAAATCTAGGGCAGGAGAGGTGTGAGAGAAATTTGGTTATACAGCGGGAGAGAGATGGTAAGGAGCAAAATTAATGTTAGCTGAGGGGATGCAGAAGTAAGTAGATGCTGTAATATTTTGGTGAGGTATAATTTAATCCAGATAAATGGCAATGGTATTCCAACAAAATTCTCAACAGCAAAATAAATGAAAAGAACAATAACCAGAAAAGAATTTACAAAACACATTTAAAGAGAGAATGATGGAAGAAATAAGGAGCAGTGGGATAAAGTGACTATGTTAATTTGAGTATGTTAATTTTATTTTCATACTCAGAAAAAATCTTATCTGGGCTATTTTTTTCTCCTTGTTTTTGGGGCTGATTAAGAGTTGCTAACATTTATGTAATCAAAAAGGGATTTAAAATACAATACGAAACAATCACTGTATACCACCATCATTACTTATAAAATAAAAGACTCCGTAAGAGGAAGATAGATGGAATCTCCGAGTAAAGGGTATCCTGGTATTATGAACACATTTAGTCTTATGATAAATTCACTAATACATCATGCTTAATTTTCTTATTTTACTACCAATTAGTGATATGTTCAAGGGCTAGTATAGGTTGTAAGAAAGACCTGTATCTGGGAACTACTAGGTGAATTTCTGCCCTGTAGTCCATAAAGATAAATAGAAATATAGAAAATCTAAGAGTCAAGGTTTCACATAGAGTTGAAACTGTCTCAGCAATTATTTATGCTTATTTTTTCCTTTTGAATTTTACAACTTTTTAAGGCACTATTAAATGACTGTAATCACTTACAGTCTGTAAGTGCTACATACTGTAGCAGTATGACTCTGCTATGAGCTGCAAATATATTTCTGTCTTTTAATTCTTTATGGTGCTGCATCAGATTATTATTTACCCTTGACAAGACCAATTAAAGAACTAGGGCATGAACTGTAATCTAACATGTAAAAATCAATTTTTAAATAAGTCAGGAGTAATTTAAAGGTGAGATTACAGTCTCCCAAAGCCTGACCTTCAGTGACAAAGCTGTAGTCCTGAACATGAGTTGTTTTCTTCACCAGTTTTTCTGGGGCTTGGCCTTGGGCACTCTGATCTGAAAGGGTACACTGTGGTGTTACAGGGACATGTTCTTTGGATGCTGGAGACTGTCCTTTCTCTAACAGCAGATGAACCATCTAAGTAAATGGAATAGCACTTCATTAATTAAGAAGAATTAGAAAATAGATGAGTTTTCAGGACTTTGAACAGTTGATGGTATAAAATCATTTAGAGTAAGAAAAAAATAAAGGGACAAAATAAGAGAATAAAAGTTTCAAAATCAGGTGTTCATTATTTTCTGTATGGAAAGGTACATGATTAAAAAGAAAAAATCTGTTTAGAAACCTACGACAATAACATAAACATGCTATAGAAAACTTATGTATTAGAAAAAATCACCATTATACTATGATACAAGAACCATTGTAAATAATTTGGTAAACTTCCTGACCCCAAATATATTTGAACATAATGAATTTAGCTTTTGGGATAAAGAAGGACTAGGGTAAAATAACTAGAAATTAGTAGATGTTTACAAAAAATTAAATAAAATGCAACCTCTACTCTTCTCCCATCGGATCTTTTTGGTAGTATAAGAATTAAATATGATATAGAAAGTCAACTTTCACAGTAGAAAACCTTTTCTTATAATTCTTGCTTCTCAATTTGGGAGGGGGAATAATTCTTTAGAATGGTTATGTGAATCAGGCTTCATTTCCTAATTAACTAACATGTTTAGAGATCTCAGTCAGAATTGATACTGTTCACACATTATATTTTTCTAAGGTGTCTTAAAAAGTTGGTAGAGTGAGCTCTTACCTGTCCTGTATTTCTCAGTGTTTCCACAGCTTGCTTATGGGTGGCTCCTTCCAGACTAACTCCATTGACAGCAAGAACACGATCACCTATAAATTAGGCAGTTAATAGATTCTACATGTTTTTAACACCTTGTGGTCATATTTCATATTAATTTGTTTGAGGAGAGACTCAGAAAAATTCTGGACAAAACTGTGTTACAGAGTTTCTTTAATACATTATTTAATTTCTTTCCCAATTCTATGGCTAATCTTAGGTGTATTTTAAAAGAGTATCTTAAGAAAAATCAATTTAAATCATGAGAAAAAATAAGCTGAAATACAAATGTAGAGAGACTGGAGGAAAGACCCTATTTAATTCTTATTAGAAATGCAGATGTTAATGTTTTTACAATGGCACTAACCCTTCCCCACTCTCTGGTGATTTGCTTCTTAGCAGATGCAAAACATGAAATGAAACACTGTTCAGATATTTTCTAGAAAATATGCTGGAATTAAGTTTCTCAACTGGCATCAAGGAGTTTCTTAATGTTATAGTTTTATAATTGAGTATGCTCCTATTTCAAGAACATATATGAATTTGAAGGTCTATATCAATTTGTAATTTCTTATCTATTTGTTGTGATATTCATCTGTATAATTCCTACAGACATGCTAAGATTATACCTTTGTGAATTCTGCCATCAGACTCTGCTGCTCCCTTGGGAATAATAGCTTTCACATAAATGCCACCATGTCTGACACTGGTATTCACACCTCCCTAAACAGAAAACAACAACAACAACAAAATACTATTTTATAATATGAACAATTTTACACTCTATTTCAAATCTGAGCCCTACTTAGGATTCAGTATGCCAGGCAAAGCGGTAGCATTACATCAGCATGTATAATTATTTCAACTAAAAATACTGGTAGTTAAGTTTTTCAAATGTTAAAGCAGTATATTTTAGCAAAACTCTGCATTCAATTCAGAAAAAAACAACATGCAAAATCTTGACTCTATGAAGAAGTGCTCTTCCTTTGTAAGTCTATATCATGCATTATTAGCAACAGAAAGTCAAAACTATTTATGCAAAATTAATGTGAGAACATAACTAGCAGAAAAGAAGTATATGAAATATTCTTTAGATCATATTTGCTAATCTGAAAGCAAATCCCATAAGTCAAGAAAAAAAAGTTTTTCTTTCATTTTAAAAAGGCTTTGGTAGAGGAATTTTTTATGATATAGACGAGATCTAATGAGTCAATTTTCTATCTCTTGTGGACGTGCAGCTTTTATCTACCTTTGCAACTGGAAGACAATACCATTCTTTTTTTTTTTTTAGACAGAGTTTTACTATGTTGCCCTCAGTAGAGGGCTATGGCTTAAGCGATTCTCTTGCTTCAGCCTCCCAAGTAGCTGGGACTACAGGTGCCCACTACAACGCTTGGCTATTTTTCTGTTGCAGTTGTCATTGTTACTTAGCTGGCCTGGGCTTGGTTCGAACCCTCCAGCCTTCACAGACCCATATGTTGTCGTGTCTCGTGCTGTAAGCACTGCGCTACGGGTGCTGAGCCTATAATTCTTAAGCTATTAAGTGTTAGGGAAAAAGTATCATAATATTTTAAAATGTGCTAGAAAATTAGGTTTTCTTTTTGACTTTAATATATTGATAGTGCTTTTCTACTATGTTTCCAAATGGCTTTTCTTAATTATTAATGGCCTTCAAATGTGATAAAGATAACATTACAACTTGGGAATAGCATATTCATTAGTAATATGCTAAAATAATTTTATGAAGTAGTCTATACTTATATTTTAGCTACCTTAAAACACACATATTCCTTGGGAACTTCTAATTTTAAGATAGTAAACATGTTTACAGTGTATCATATAATTATGGAGAGAGTCTATGCAAATATACATGGTCTTTATTCATGCTGTAGGTTAAAGATGGATCATCTCAATCTATGTTCATACAGAAACTGTCAAATGTATACAAAGCATATGCATTGATTTATACTTTGGAAGTCTTAAATTCAGATTAAGCAAGTATGAAATATAGGGGATAAGAGGCAGCATTTGTCTTATTTCCTTTAAAATGCAAGAGAAAATGAATGATGAGGACAACCAATTTCTTAAAAAAACTATGACTCAATTTTTAAATGCTAAAAATATTTAACAAGTATTCCTTTTGAAGCAAAATATTTCAACAAATAAGTTGGTATACAAAGGCTGCTGAAAATTAAGAAAACATTTGAAAACCTTGTCAAACAGTACCGTGACACTTATTCCCAAGCTGTTATCATTTTTAGCCAGTTCAACCTCAAAGATATCTCCAGGTTTAGGAGGTGATGAAGAAAAAGTTTTAAAATTCATTTTGTTGCATATATTCATTGAGGAGGAAGATTCCTTAACAAAGAAAAAAAAAACAAAAAAGGATTTCTTGTTAGAGTCAAAATGAATTACTACTAGAAGACAAATATCACGTGTTTTGAAAAATTAAGAAAAAGCAAGATATTAAGGATAGAGTTGGGAAAGAACATGAGGGTTGAGAGAGATCTTAGAGATCATCTAATCCAATGCCTCCCTGATGCCCAAAGAGTAAAGGACTTGCTTCAGTTTTCTTGTCTAGATATGACAAGAAAAACACCCAGCTAGAACCTAGTTTGAACCTGGCTTTTACATAGTTCCCATCTAAATCCCTAAATTTACAGAATATTTTCATTTTCTTCAAAAATATATACCAAGTTGTAGTTTTAAACTTAAGCCTCTATAATGAGTAGGCTCAAATACTATTCATAATTTTTTCAGCTATTGAAGTTCTCATATTAATATAAACATTAAATATGCATAAGATGAACGCTTTGTAAGAAAATTATAACCTGAATATTTTGTCCTTTATGTTATCAAGTAGCAAGTTCACAGAGTAACAGACATTTTGGAGTTAGTATTCAAAGTTTTTAATTTCTTTGAAAGATAGCATCAAATGCAGTAGTAGTTAGTAGCGGAAGATATAAACTACTCCTCCTTTCCAGAATAATATATGAAGCTTGTAGTAGATTAATCTGCTCTATAATAATATTTGCTGCTATTTGTTTTGTTAAGTGAAAAGACCTCAAAAGATTAGATTAAACTATGCCTTTTTGGGTGCTGGATGATCCTGACTGCTGGAGTAAGTGGCTTCATCCATGTCTGAATCTCCACGGTCAGAGTAATCTGTGGCATCTGAAACGCCTGGCTTTTTAGTTTTGCTTCGGTTGCTGTTGCTGGAAATCCTCTTTTGCTCAGTGCCTTTGGATATTACAGATGGGGAAGGGCTGATGTGCTGTGATTCCTGCCAGGTTCGGTCACCTAAATGGCTGGCAAAGAAGCCATTCACCTGGCTCTGGGACAAGCTGGCACTCTCAGTCCTAGAATCTTGAGAACTTAGGCTTCCTTCCCGCAGGCCCCCACACAGCCCAAAGGAGCTCTCTGAGATGTGCCTCAGAGTACCACGCGGCCAGTGGTGGTCCTCGGAAGAAGACTCGATGGCACTGTCTTGCATGTAGGGAGGTTTCTTCATGAAGCTTTTCATCCCATTGGCAAGATGTACAGGAGTGGAAGGCACTAAAAGTCAAAATCCATCAGTGAAGACAAGTTAGGGATGTACATGCTTGTGCTTATTCACATATACAATTTTTCCTAAAGACTGTTGGGAGGATTTTGCAAAGTTAACACATGTAAAACACCTGACCCACAGCCCAAAACCAGTGGAGGACTCAGTAAATAGTAGGTTCTTTCCACTTCCTCTACTCTCTCTGTTTATCCTTGTGATTCTATTGAACTGTATACCCCTTTGCCTCTAAATCTCCATTTCCATTCTTGAAGACCTATTTTAAACCAGTCTCCTCTGTGAAGATTTTCCTGGTCCCAGAGGCAATTTACATTTTCTTTTAGTTTTCAGTATCTTGGTACTTATTAAACAGTTATTTGTCCATTTGCTTTATATTGCCCTACCAGACTACATTTTTTTCCAAGTAATTATTAAAGAAGGCAACTCCAAATTCCTTATATATAGTTCTTATCAAAACCACTTAAGAAAGCTTTATGAAGTAAGACACAAACTACAGGAGATATGTAGGAAAGAATGACAGATGTGAATTTATAAAAAGTTACGTTTTATATAGGAGCAACACCAAGGATAAAACTAAAGGCATAATTAATAAGCAAATAGAAAGTATTTGTAACAACAAAAAATCATCAAGAGGTTCTAATATACAAAGAAGTTATAAAATTTATTAAGAAAGAAATTTTAAAGACTCCTGTGGAACAAGTGTATGATATGTAAACTGGAAATTTGGAGTAAAATACAAATGACTAATAAATATATTCTCACTTTTGCTCAGATATACAATTTAATATAATTTTCTTCCTATTTGGCTAACAAAAATGAGAATGACTAATGATTTTCACTACCACTGGTGATGTGAGAAGTGCACTGTTATACCTACTTAGACTATAAATTAACAAAACTATCTATAGGGCAATTTGGTGGCACTTGTCAAATTTTTTTTGAGACAGAGCCTCAAGCGATCTCCCTGGGTAGAGTGCCGTGGCATCACAGCTCACAGCAACCTCCAACTCCTGGGCTCAAGCGAGTCTCCTGCCTCAGCCTCCCAAGTAGCTGGGA
>NW_003852434.1:3535711-3540984 GCF_000181295.1 Otolemur garnettii
ATTAAATATCTGTCTTGTTAGTTGTTCAATACTTGTCCCCTTAATAAATGGGGACAAGTAAATTCCATGAGGGCGGATGTCTGTGTCTTGTACCTCACAGATACTCAATGAACAAATGACTGAATTTTCTATAATACATCTGAAAACACAATTAACATGCAAATCCCTTAGAGCTTTATTCAGGGGGAAATAAATTTATTGAGTCCACATGCTTCTTTTCTAAAATAATGGTGAATAATGAAACTCAACATTCTACTTTTATCATTTTCTTTGCTTTTTTTTCTTTTTTTTGAGTCAGTATTACTTTGTTAACCTTGGTAGAGTTCTGTGGCATCATAGCTCACAGCAACCTCAAACTCTTGGACTCAAGCCATTCTCTTGCCTCAGCCTACCAAGTAGGTGGGACTATAGGCACTGGCCACAACACCTGGCTATTTTTTCTTAGAGACAGGGTCAGGTTGGTCTTAAACTTGTGAGCTCAGGCAATCAAACTGCCTCGGCCTCCCAGAGCAGTAGGATTATAGGCGTGAGGCACCGCAACTGGCCCAAAGTTCTGCTTTAAAAATAATTTTGGTCTTGGCTGCTTCAGACTCAGAGGTACACTACATTCCAACTGCAATTGTCTTCCTTTTCCTAAGGGGACTAGATTATAAGGTTCTTGTGGGTAGTGGAGGTGTCTTACATTTCCCTTCTGTTGTGTTTGTTCACAATAACAAATGCTTAATGTATATTTATGTATGCACACAGTATATATACAACATATGTATTTAGTGAAAAGAAGAAATGACAGTCAAAATGACTCACCTATATAAAATATAGTAAATTTTTATGTCACAACATATTATATGAATAGTTTGTTTTTATCTTCTATTTTATGATACGTATCTAAAATTATACTTAAAATTTACTACCTAAACTTTCTTCCTAGCTAATTTTTTCTAATTCTTTTAGGTATTCCTCAGTATCTTTGGGATGAAAGTAACGTACATGTATCTAACATTTCAATGTTTTTGAAAAGTACTATTAATAATGACAGCACTCTCATTTAACTGCTTAATACCAGGCAATGTGCTAATTCTTATGCATTATTTCATTTAATTTTTATAATCTGTAAGATAAAGTAAAAACAATAAGCTTAGAAAATGCAAGTGATTTGCTCCAGGTACACAGTTTTAAGTGGTGGAGATAGAATGGGACCACTAATTCTGGAGCCTTCTATGTTGCCCTCTGCACTGTTCTGCTGCACAGGGGATATATATACTTCTGTATAAACACTGTCTACCACTTGATCTTCCTAATAACTTTGTGTAAGGTAGATAACAGAAGGCAGAGATTACTGACTCTCTCTTTTTAAAAAAAATGCATATAGTTTTTCATCCTTTATTTCAGAGTAATATAAGGGTACAAACCATAGGTTATATACTTTACACATGACAGGTAAAAATCAGAATTGTAGTTGTGTCCTACATTCGGGGATCACTGTCTCTTCTTTAAATAAAAAACCAAAACTGTGGCTCAGAAGGACTTAAGTCATCTAGCTATAATAATAAGTGGCACAGTAAAGGCTCAAACTCAGGTCATCTGACTCTTAGCAACTCAGGTCATCTGATCCTCATCAAGTGGGCTTTTTCTCCTATAATAGGCTGACAGGGATTATGAAACAAAATGATACAGTTTTGTTTTTAAATTTCTGGTTTGTTGTTGTTCTTTCCTTTTTGTAATTTGCTGCAGAAAAGGATGTCATAGATAGTTATTATATAATATTAACTACACAATGATTAACTAACTTCATAGATAACTATTATAAATTAACTATATGATGATAAAGAATTCTATTTCTGATTTGACTTAAGAAGAGATGGAACACACCAAATAATCAGTATTTACTTAAGTGACATTAATTTTGCACAATGAATCCTTTTTTTGTGCATATGGTACTAAAGAGGAATGAGACAAAATCTTAGGCGTGATGAAGAGGTTACACTGGTGCATAAAATCAAAACAATTAGAACTACACATATCAAATTAACAGAAAAGAAATAAGAACCTTAAAGCTAATTTATTGGTCCAATGTACTGAAGTGCTTGTGGAAGGTGAAACAGAAAACACAACTAAGAGACATTTGCAACATTACCTTTGGATATCTTTTCTTTTGGCTGAGAGATAACAAGTGTCACATCTTCAGGTGCATTTTGCAATATTTCACTTGCAGCATGGTGGCCTACTCCCTCCAGACTCACACTATTCACAGATATTAAACGGTCTCCTATAAATAGACAATTCAGGATTTTCAACAACAAAGAGAAATTCATTCTAAATCTTAGCAATGTCATCCCTTTCCGAGTATTTTTGTTTGGCTTAAGATCCACTTTTGCCATCTTTGCAAATTTATGCTGGTCAGTAAGTGTTTGGAAAATTGCCAAAATGTAAAGTACCTGGCTTTAAGCTTCCATCCAAGTCAGCTGGTCCTCCAGGGGTAATAGAACTGATAAATACCCCTAGGTCCAGTCTTCCCATCTTCTCCCCACCAATAATTTGAAATCCTGTAAAATACCACATTTGAAAAAGATCTTCGTGATACTGATGCTTTCAAAGACTAATGATTAATTCACTTGGAACACAGAAAAGTGGAGATTGTTGATATCAAATATGATTAACAGATAACACATGTGAGATACATCTAGGGTGTTGGGGTTATGGGTGGGCAGCCCGTATTTTGATCAGATGTGGCTGGTGTCTCAATGCCAAGTTTAAGCTAGACTTCTCTATGAACCCTCACAGACCTTCAAGAATATCAAAGTGACTTACCTAGGCCATACTTTGCATCTTTTTTCAGGTTCACCAACGTGATCTCCCTTTCTGGTGAGGACACTATGCTCCATCTTTTGTGTAGTATATCTACTGAGAATTTATAATTTTAAAATAAAATAAACATAATATGTTCAGGCTTGAAAAATTACAGCTTGTTACAATTTAAATGTTAAATATTATTAAGAAATCGCTTGGTCACTTAAAATTTTTATTTTAAGGTTACTGGTATTATTATCTTAGGTTTTTATAGTGATTCATAGACTTAAAAGTGATTATATATTATCCCATTTATTCCTCTTAAACTATTTCCTTTAAAATAAATATATTTCAGTTACATATGATGAAATAAATCTCAGGAGGTTAAATGATTTGAGTGGACTTGGTAAGCTAATACAAGACAGAGCTGAACCTTGCATTTAGGTTTTCTCACTCCGTATCTTTCTGTTACTTCATAACTGACTCCAAATTTGACAGTGCTCAACATATTAAGAATTTTCTTCTAATAAATGGTTGACATTTTTATTTATAATTAGTAAAATATTCTTAGTAAGTTCTTGAGTAAAACAGCAATAAGAAGAAACTGGATCTATTTTTAAAACCTCCACTAATAATGCCCTGGCCAGCACATCTACTCTCAAAGAATTTTCATTTATTTCACAATTTATTTGTGGAATAATCACATGAAGTAAGTAAAGATATTTTTAATAATTGTTTTGCAGATGAGGAATAACAGTCTGTGACTTGTTCAACATTATAGCTAGTGTCATTGCTAGCAAAATGTCTAAAGTCAATAGTTTACAAATGCTAAATAAATAAACTGAATGTCAGCATCAGAATTAGAAGTTACTTTTTCTTACTTCTACTAGGTTTTATATAAAGTAGGCTAATCATTCCCAACTATCTTCGTTTTTCCAAATATCTTCTTAATTAAACCAACAGACATGACACTTAATTGCCATGTTAATAAAGTTAATTCATAGACTTAGCAATTCAAGCATTTACGCACACACCCACACACATTTCTTAATGTCAATCACAATTTGATAATTCAAACAGATCTGTTTGTGAAGGTGGTGGCAGTTGTGGGGAGTAAGTTCAGCATATTCAGAAAGTTTTATCTGTAAACTGAATCTTCAAATTCAACTCTATATGCTTCTCAAGGATAATGAAGATTTCTGAAAGTTAGAGGTTATAGCTTCATTGAAGTGTAAAGCCAGAATTTCCTTAATGCTTCATTTTTTTTTTTGAGACAGAGTCTCACTATGTCGCCCTGGGTATAGTGCTGTGGCATAATAGCTCACAGTAACCTCAAACTCTTGGGCTTAAGTGATTCTCTTGTCTCAGCCTCCCAAGTACCTGGGACTATAAGTGCCTGCCACAATGCCCAGCTATTTTTTGGCTGTAGTTGTCATTGCTGTTTGGCCAGGTTCAAACCTGCCAGCTCTGGTGTATGTGGCTGGCACCCTAGCCACTGAGCTATAGGCGCCAAGCCATGAATGCATTTTTATAGCAATCAAATCATTATGAACAAAGACTTCATTTCTGTATATTTAACATACAACCACCCATGGATTTAAAGTTGTATCAATATGTTATAAAGCAAATAGTACTTTTGTTATACAACATATATTTTTATTTATTTATTTATTGAGACAGAGTCTCAAGCTGTCACCCTGGGTAGAGTGCCGTGATGTCACAGCTTGCAGCAACCTCAAACTCTTGGGCTCAAGAGATCCTCTTGCCTCAGCCTTCCAAGTAGCTGGCACTACAGGCACCCGCCACAATGCCCAGCTATTTTTCGTTATAGTTTTCATTGTTGTTTGGCAGACCGAGGCTGGATTCAAACCTGCCCGCTCTAGTGTATGTGGCTGGCGCCCTAGCCTCTTGAGCTACAGGCGCTGAGCCTATACAACATATACTGATGTTTAAGTAATGTAATTATGGTACTTCATATTCTAGAAATAAAATAAATCAATTTCAGAAAATGATAACAGCAATAATTTCTTCTCAGGAGTGAATCTCAAGCACCACATTAGTGAAAGTTTGCTAGTTTCCCTAGTGCAGCAGTTCTCAACCTGTGGGTTTCGACCCCTTTGTAACAGTGAAAATACATCCTGCATATCAGATATTTACATTACAATTCGTAACAGTATCAAAATTAGTTATGAAGTAGCAACGAAAATAATTTTATGTTTGGGGGTCACTACAACATGAGGAACTGTTAAAGGGTGTGGCATTAGGAAGGTTGAGAACCACTGCCGTCGTGAATATACTTCTATTTTGTTGTTTCTTTTTGACTGAAACTTAGTTACAAGAGTAACAGTAATTTGGTATTTATAATAATTTTATCTATGAAACAGATAAATAGATATTCATAATAACAATAGTAAAAATCACTGAACAATTGTGTGAAAAGCCTTACATATTAGGTAGTCCTAAGCAAAGCCCATCCATTATTTAAT
>NW_003852434.1:3541259-3542866 GCF_000181295.1 Otolemur garnettii
GGATTTTCATTTTCTCCTCCTTTCAGATTTAACCACCTGCTGCCCAGAAATCAGGATACCTAGAAATTGATGAAATTGATTATTCTATAGGACTTAATAAGTCCAAAGGGATATAGTTCCTGGAAAAGCAAAATCCTAGTTAGTAAATACAGGATAAAAAACGAAGAGGAAAGAAAATGACTCGGGGAGAATAAAGACTCCTGAGTTACTTTGTTCCTTATCCCAACTATGAACAGAAAAGTACATAACCTTGCTAGGTTTTAAATGTCCTAATAAACCTATCATAAGTTATAAATACGTAAGTCGAAATGCATTTAATATACCTAACTTACTAGTTATCATATCTTGGCCTAGCCTACCTTAAATTTGCTCAGAAGAACATTTACATTAGCGTACACTTGGGGAAATTCATCTAATACAAAGCCTATTTTATAATAAAGTATAGAACATCTCATGTAATTTATAAATTATTGCACTGAAAGTGAAACAGAATGGTTCTATAAGCACTCAAAGTATAGTTTCTACTGAATGCCTATCACTTTTGCACCATTGTGAAGTCAGGGCTTGGACACTACAGGAAGCAAAATGACAAACTTAGCTATAATGTAATTTTCAATTGCTGTGTAGCAAGAAACATTAAAAATCAATTTTTCATAATTCTTGGATAAGTTTTACATTTTTTCTTACTTTTAAAATTTTAAAAAATATTTTAAGTAATTTTTAAAATCAGCCTTGTGTACTTAAACGTGCATAGCTTAGTCTTTCAGATAAGTATATGACACTGGCAGGATCAACTCCTATGAAGGAATATTATAAGTGTGTGTTTTGAAAAGTTGAGCAAACTTTTTTCTGAAATCATAATGTAGAGAATGGAATCCTTTCCATATCTCTGTTTCAAAGTGTGAAACTAATGACTCATGCTTTTTTCTTTTAACTTCTTTCAAGTTTCACAATCTTCAAGAATCTCTGGAGGCCATAAAAGTTAAGACTGAATTTAATATGTTCATCCTTGTTCTAATTGATGGATAATTTAATATTAACTGATGTTCATATATAATTTGCATTTAATAATCTTGATCAACAGAAAGAATGCGGAAATTAGAAGAAGAAATCCTACCTTTGACTCATCAACTAGCAATTTAACTTTCTGACCCTTAGTTACTTTACTTGGAAAAACACATTTGCCATGCTTGATTATGTGGAAACTTGATTTTCAGCAGAGCACTGATGTAGTCTATTTTTGCAGATTCAAAAGAGAATGTTGAGGAAAACACAGCCTTGTCAGTAAGCTGACTGGGGCACACCTCTATAGGAACAGAGCACTCCTGAAGGGAGCAGGTGGGGAGATCAGGCTTCTAAAGGTTTAAAGAGAGAAACTATCCTGCATATTGGATTTGTTTCCATCAGAACCTAAGTTAAAACAGGTTTCAAATTCTCACTCTTAAATAGATTATTATCCAGCTTCTTTCAAAAGTTTAGCAGAGAGAAATAATACCTAGAAATAGTTAGGCACTACCACACTAGGAGGTGGTCTAACAGGGGCAATCAGAGAGTGGGCTCTGGAAACAGTCATTCAAATTGTGGTTCTACCACCTGCTAGCTTTGTG
>NW_003852434.1:3543103-3547754 GCF_000181295.1 Otolemur garnettii
AACCTATATATCATATAGGTTTTATATAGAAGACCCTGGTACTTAGCAACTTAGGTCTAAGTTCAATAACTTTTTCTTTAATGATAGGACCCCACATTTTTTGAGGATTGGTGTTTAAAAATAAAAAGATGAAATACCTTTATTCATTTGCTATAAGTATTTAAGATATTGTATGCATTTTTATTTTGGAAAAAATTTTAATACTAAGAAAATTTTTTCTTTCTTTTCATTTCTATTAGAGAACGAAAATTATACAAAGTAGCACTCTGGTGTCTGACAATTCTGACCTTAAAAAATAGCAATTCCATATCAATCAATTTACTCTCATGTTTTCCTTTTGGTCTTAGCTATGTGTATTAGGAAAGTCAGAACTAAACTTACTTCAAGTTTAGCTATATTACTAATTTTTATTAACATATTTACTTTTTTCTCACCAGGCTTTTGATTCTTTTCGATTTAAGAATCTGAGAGTAAGACAAAAATACTTTTGGAGGGAAGGAGTGTATAGGTAGTAATAAAATATTCTTTTCTACCCATGAAAGCTATCAGAAAGACTAAACAAGATAACATACTCGTATGTGAAGGTACTTTGCAACCTAAATCCTGAAATTTGTTTGTTGTGAGACAATAAATTTTTTTTCCTTTTTTTTTTTTTTTTTTTAGAGACAGAGTCTTAACTTTGTCACCTTTGGTAGAGTGCTGTGAAGTCACTGCTCACAGCAACCTCCAGCTCTTGGGCTTAGGTGATTCTCTTGTCTCAGCCTTCTGAGTAGTTGGGACTATAGGCACCTGCCACAATGCCCGGCTATTTTTTGTTGCAGTTTGGCTGGGGCCAGGTTTGAACCTGCCACCCTCGGTATATGGAGCCAGTGCCCTACTCACTGAGCCACAGGTGCTGCCCGTGAGACAGTAATTTTGAAGCCATTGATTTTCAAGTCACTGTACATTTTGGTTTTCTTCCTACAACTTTCAATCTCAACATTTAAAATCTTCAAGTTCTCCCCATAACATCTGGATAAGATTTAAAATTGGTCTATAGTTAGTTCGCAAGCTTCTCCCTGGTTCCCATATGTCTTCATATTCACACACTTGTAGTTCCCTAAATCTGTTATCTTCTTTTATGTCTCCAAGTCTCTGATCATGATATATCTTTGATCTGGAATGCTTATATTTATTGTTCTAGCTGAATAAATCTTATTTCAGGGTTCAGTTCAAGCATCCCTTTAAAATAATGGCCTTAATTAAATCTCACCTGAACTATTACTTTAGCTTCCCAATTAGTTCCCTTAGCTTTAATTTGTCATTTCTTTAGTTCAAGTCCCATCACATCAAAATAATGCTGAAAAATACAACTCTCTTTTGACTTCAATGTAAGGTCTAAATCCTTGGCCTTAAGGATGGCATTAAAGACCTTCATTGTTAGGTCTAACCCTATCTCATAATGTAGAAGAAAAGAGAAAAGATATGATGGAAATGAGGGGAAAAATATTTGGTAAACGTACCATTATCTTTAATGGGGACTTGGGATGAAGAATTTCCAGAACTATGCATAGTCATTCCTGTAGTATAAATTAAATTATTAGACATTTTATAAGATGGTCAGATACTAGATATAGAAGTAATTCTGATAAGTTCATAAAAACTTATTGAAACATTAAGGCAGCAACATCATTTTTTATTTACATTGAGAAAAATATGTCTTCCCACAATGGGCATTTTTTACAATTTTAAAATCATGGTTAAGCATATTGACTTGTTTCAACAGTGTAAACTTAAACACAAATACATTTTGTTTTTCTTTTGTTTTTTGGAGACAGAGTCTCACTTTGTCTCCTTTGGTAGAGTATTGTGGTATCATAGCTCACAGTAACCCCAAACTCTTAGGCTCAAGCGATTTTGTCTTGCCTCAGCCTCCTAAGTAGCAGGGACTTCAGGTGCCAGCCGCAACACCTGGCTATTTTTTAGAGATGAGGTGCACTCTGGCTCAGGTTGGTCTAGAACCTGTGAGCTCAGGTAATCCACACACCTTGGTCTCTCAGAGTGCTAGGATTACAGGTGTAAGCCACCATGCTCTGCCCACAAATATATTTTGATATATCAAATATGAAATGAGGAAACGGAAATAAGTTTTGCATTTGTCCAAATGTTAAGAGGAAATTTAATATTCAATAAGAATGAATAATTTAAATTAAAAATGCAAAAGATTATCCTTTTGAGTTTATCCATCTTTCTATAAAATATTTTCTATCCTTCTGCTATGTGGTGAATTTTCGTGTAGAACAAAGCCTTCCTAATGAGACTAGGTTAGTATCTACGAAATCCCATTTTATGTGAACATACTTTGAAAAGTATTTCCTAAAAAGTTGGGTCGGGTGTGTAGTGGCTCATGCCTGAAATTCCAGAGAAGGTGGGAGGATCACTTGAGCTCAGGAGTTGAAGATCAGCCTGAGCAAGAGTGACCTGTCTCTATTAAAAATAGAAAAAATTAGCCAGGCATGGTGGCCCGCACTGCCTGTATTCCCAGGTACTCAGAAGGCTGAGGCAGAATTGCTTGAGCCCAGGGGTTTGAGGTTGCATTGAGCTATGATGACCCCATTGACTCTACCCAGGGTGACTCTGTCTCAAAAAAAAAAAAAAGAAAATCAAATCAGTCTCTTAGACTATTTTTAACATACAGGGTTACCTATCAGATGAAATCTTGCTTTTTATCTGTTTAATTTTTTTTAACTGATCAACTTAGGTTGATGAAAGTATAATCTTTGAAAATTGTGAAAGCCTATATTAATAAAGTAATGTTGATTTCCATATATATACACACACACACACACACACACACATATTTATCTACTATAAAGTTCTCCTGTGACTTCATTTATTCCACATACCCCCAATCCAATTACAGGATTAAAACAATTTTTAAAATTTGCATTATTAGGGGTGAATTAGCAAATTTTAGGCTTAAGGAAAGAATTAAGTAGTAGTATTTGGTAAAACACCGGAAGGGGCTCTCTTTGCTTCCCTTTGTCTCCCCCTCTATGTCATATTTTAAGTAGTAGTTCAGGTATCTGTGCTTGAACATCTGCTCTTCTGCAAGATTGACTATGGTGTATATCCCTTTCAAGACGCAATAGGAAAGCTATATTATTTATCTTACAAGGCAGCATCTTAAATAATTAATAGGCTCCAATCTGCTGGGAGAATCTGAAGAAATGTAAATCAACTAAGACTTTGTGTCTACCAACCACAGCACACTTCATAAAATTATCTAAGTTTTTAGAGACAATTCTGTTCAGACTAAACTGAAAGCATCCTAAATAAATCTTTCTTCAAAAAATACAGCATTACCCTAGACCACTCACATAGGCTTGTAAGGAAAAGCCAAAAGAAGGTGATCCAATGCAATGGTGTAAGATGGGGTTGTCTCTGTACAACCACCCTGGCTATCATGACCAAGAAGCAGCTAAGGGAAAGTCTGTGCCATGAAGCAATCACCTGTTAAGTAAATTGATGATTTGGTGCATTTTAAGTAACCTAGACGTTTATATTCAGTTTTGGCAGTTAGGACATAGGACCCCAAATAATTTCTAGATAATTAACATGATCTCATTCACTTCTCTCTGAGCATGAGGTACAGGACAAAGAAGGTAAGCTGGTTTATGCTGACCTAGAACACATGCTTGACCAGGGTCTTCAAAGGAAGAGGAGTCTGATTCATGTTTCTTCCTTTCAGGACTTCTATTTAAACTCGCAACAGACTTTGAACTAAAGAGGGAAAAGGAAGGTAGGAGGGAAGTGTCAATGTAAAAAAAATATGGTGAAAATAATAAAATGTCAAAACAAAAACAAATGTATGAAATGTAGAATTTCTGAATAGGTAGTTTGGGTAAGTTAATCATATTCTTACTTATTAAGTTTTGTCAATCCTGCCAAAGATTCTGTGTCAGATCTTGCCATCTGGTGAAAAGGTTTTCCCACCAACTCTGCAACGGTTTGTGGTGGGGAGTCCAGGTTAACAATGACATTTTTCCGATGAGGATATAGAGAAGCCTGACTGAGATCATGGTATGATTTACTTATCCCTCTAGGTTTTTCCTCCCATGAAGCTTTATCACTCTTCTCTTTTGAACTGTTTTGCAATGGCTGGTAAAGCGACAGCTCAGAGCAGGATAGCCTCTTCAGAATTTCAGCTTGAACTGATAAAGGTCGAACGGCAAGTTTGTTCAGGGTGCTGCCGGCCAGACTGCCAGTGCTGACTGCTTGTCCCATATTAAATCCTCTAACGGACTCTGCTTGGAGATTCAGGCTCCTAAACGAAGCTCTCTCTACAAGGAAATAGGATTGCTTTACATGACGGAAACACTGTGCAGTACCTTTACGAGAAGGATTATTTTAATAAATAAAAGACAGCATGCAGTTTTTCATCTTTTTGATTGCCAGCATATGTAGGTAGCTTTCAAAGTATGGCAATCAGGGTCTTGTTCAAGAGGAGGTGTGAAGATCCTGGTTTTCATACCATCTCTCCATCCTTTTAACTTTCTCATTGCTGCAGCCGACTCAATGTTTCCTGCTTCCTTTAATGATTCTCATAGATCCAGTAATATTTTGGGCTCAGGCTTGCTGATCCCAAATTCCTTACTGATTTCAGTTAGAA
>NW_003852434.1:3549334-3550120 GCF_000181295.1 Otolemur garnettii
TTTATTTTGTTATCTCACAGTATAATAAGTGATTATTACTCTTAATTTAATTCCATGCAAATCAGTTCTTGGGAAACTCATCCAACAGAAAGTATAATACATTAGGAATGGGGATTAAGGGCTTGCTTAGAATGGCTTCTAACTATGAAGTCAGTAAAATTCACTGTTAAGCAGTTCAGTAAAATTCTGGACTTTAAGATCACTAAGGTTCTTTCTAGAACCAATATTCAGTGAACTTAATAAAGTAGTGCACATTGTTAGCCCATGAACTTTCTATAGATTAACCAGTTATTTTGCTATTACTGTGGTAGTGGTAAAAAATGTTGATGATTGTGATAATAACAATAAGAAACATTTCACGGAATAATTGCTTTCTACCAGGTACCTTTTAAAGTGCTTTTACATGTATGAATTCATTTTCTCTGCACAATAACCTATGATTTAGGTATTATCACTATCATGATCATTTTACAGAGCAGTAACCAAGACAGAGAGTTCAAGAAGCTTTACCTAAGGTTTTAGGGTTATAAGTAATAGAGCCTGGTTTGACACTTGCAGTTTGGCTCATGTTATTAACTGCTATTCTACACTGTTCTTCAGTATAAGAAATGAATGAGATTACTTTATAGTGGTAGTTATTATATTTTAGCAAGCATAAAAATTACTGAGGAAAGCCTGTTAAAATGCAGATTCTAAGGACCCAGTTTCCAAAGATTAAGATTCATCAAGTTTCAGGTAGGTTCCTAGAATCTTCATTTTAAATAAGCATATGAACTCCATCCCCAT
>NW_003852434.1:3550818-3552157 GCF_000181295.1 Otolemur garnettii
CTGTGTGATATAATCTCTTACTAAAATCTTGAACCTCTGTTGTGTATTACTATTTCATGTATGTTAGTCCTATCTTCCAAATAGTGTGTAAGTTTCCTGTGGGTAGAAAACATGTCCCAAACTTTTGTAATGTTTTCATCAACTAGCCTACTGCCAAGCACAAAACAGACATTTCAGCAAGTATTGACTAAGTAATCTGGGGTGCTTGTCCCAAAATAAAATAAACCTGAAATTGAAATCTCAGCTTCATTTATGACACTTCTATAGGCTTAATTTCGACATTTAACATGTATATACATTATAAATTTTTATCCTAAACACAGTAGTTCTTTTAAAATTTCTGACAAAAGTTGTGCATATCCCCTGAAGTCATCTAAATAGTCTGCTTTTCCTTACCAATATCTTGGGCATCCTGGTTGCTTTGTCTTGTTCTCATCTGCAGCTGGAACTTATGCTGGGAAGAGCAGAGGTGCAGCAGGTACTGGCACACCCTACTGTTTTCTGTCTGGAAGGCATGCTTTATACCATCTGATGTGTTCTGCAATGTGATTTTCTTTTTCTGAAATATAAATCAAAGGCATTCAAAATTAGAATGCTTTCCTATGATCTTTTACATGACCAAATACTATGACCTATTAATAAGTAGAGATATTATTTATATTTCCCGTTATAAGGCATTTTTTGACCTACATCTAATATAAATATGTGTATAGAAAATATAACCATATGCAAGTCATGAACTGCTTAGCAATGAAGATATATTTTGGAAGTGCACTGTTTGGTGATTTGGTCATTTTGCAAACACAGAGTGTACATACACAAACTTACGGGGGATAGCTTACTGGACACCTAGATGATATATTATAGCCAACTGCTCAGAGGCTACAGACATATACTGTACATTACTGTAAAGAATACTGTAAAAAATAACACAATAGCAAGTATTTATGTAAACATATCTAAACACTGAAAAAGTATAGTAAACACACAATATTATAGTCTTATGGGACTACCATTGTATACATGGTTCACAGTTGACCAAAAACATTATTATGTGGCATATTATTATAAACAAATTCAGGAAATAAATTAACATTACTTGCCACTTTCAGAAACTGTAGCCTAAATAAGATTGTATATAGCAGCCAATAGCAAGGAAAACAATTTCCTTTAATAAGATTATTAATCTTTTGAGTTTATGTGAATATTTACACACACAAAAACTATTTGAAATAGAGATGACAAGAAATACTTGTTCTACTCTATTGGTTTTTAAAAAACTGAAGTTCAACAAGAATTTTCTTTTAATAATATTTAATGATAAGAGCTATGATTCAGT
>NW_003852434.1:3552200-3553484 GCF_000181295.1 Otolemur garnettii
AAGTAGAATGTGGGAAGCATAAACACTAGAAAGATATTGTGGGAAGTTGAAGAAAATGTGGGAATGGAGAGGTATGAATAATATAACTGTTGTGTTGAGAGATAATATTTTTAGAAAATATAGGGAAAATGGGAGGATTACAAATCAGTTTTAGCTCCCTGATATTTCTTGAAAAATTAATGTCCCTTGGGTGACAGGGCATCCCCACCTTTGTGACCTATATGGTGAGGCTTGCAGGTGATCCACATCCCTTAAAAGACTAGTGTTCAACACACCAGGCATCTAAAACTAATGTCTCTGCAGAATTGTTAAATTTAGTTAGATTATATTCTAGCTCTTGGCTGCTCTGTGGATTATCATCTCTACTTCACATCTCTTGTTTTTACTTTACAAAAATAGGTACATAAAAGTCAAATTTAGTAAGTTTACAAAAGATACAATGATAAAGAGTATGGTCCACAGGTCAACCATGCAGGTATCACCTTCATAATTTTTGGTCTTGATTATTTGAAAATTTTTCAATTGACTTTTTTTACTTAAACGAATTTGCTTTAAAGAAACTTTATAACACACTATAAATAGAAAACCAATGCCACTGAGCATAAATAGAATTCAGCTATAAAAATAAATATAATAAATGCAATAGAAACAAAATAACATTGTTAAATCTAGCTAGACTCTATTGCCAATGAAATCTCTGTGACTGAACTGGTTTCTTTGTTAAAAATGAAAATCAGTAAGTTTTAGGGAAGAGTTAAAGAATTTTTTTTGTTAACAAACATAGCACTTAACCATTGTCAAGTAATTTATAAGCACAGTTATAAAATTCTCTCATTGGGCCAAGCATTAATATGAAGAATGGAATCTTTTAGGTATATTAGTCAAAAGAACTCCGGACCTGGTACCTATGAAAGAATACCCAAAAGCAGTAAAGGGGGGATAGGTCACACACAAAAAAATGCCGAAGATCAGTTAGAAGTTCATAATAATTATAAAAAGTGATACTACAGATGATTTAACATGTAAGAAAGATGCATATTTTTGAAAAAATTAGAATTCTCTCTAGGCGTTAATGGATGGACAAGACAGAAAACGTGCCTGAGGGGACTCAGCTATGAGAGAAGAAAAGGCTGAAGGGTGATTCTTTATCTCCCCAGAAGTTAGTGGCAAACAAAAAGGAGGATAAAAAAATAAAATAGAAAGAAAAAGAGCTCTATGTTAGAGAAAGAACTTAGGATAAGTAAACACAGTTAAATATAGGAATAGTTTACGTGGGCATGTGAT
>NW_003852434.1:3555550-3559477 GCF_000181295.1 Otolemur garnettii
CATCATAAGAGGGATCTGACCCTCTCTGGAAGTGTTCTTTACTTTGTTATTCCTAAATAAAATTTCTCTTTGTTACACTGAAACTTATGCAAGTACTTTGCTCTCTATTCATGCTGCCTGTGCTGCTCCAGTTTTATTTCTACTTTCCATTTATTTTTTTGCTTTTAATTACCTCCATGCCTCAGTTGAACTTTCTACCTCAGCTGAGTAATTGAACCAGGTCAACTGGGTTTGGGGAACTAGGACCCCAACCTCCAATAGGTAGTATGCACTAAAATCTAAAACAGAAAGTCCTGGGATTAGTTTATAAAATCCAGTGAATTTCTGGACTGTAGAGATTAAAATAATAGTTACTATGGGGTAATTTACTACTGAGCTAGACTAAGTTTGTGGGAATTAAGATCATTACCTATTTTAAAAACATTAGGGGGATTTCTCCATGTAATAAATTATGACCCTAGAATAATAAGCTCTAACTTAACAGAGAATTTAACTTGGTTGTAATTTAACTAAAGTTAATTGGGCATATAACCAGCTAGGAATGTGTAATACTTTTTCAAAGACCACTTCTGGAAAAAAACAAACAAAATCTCGACAATAATTCCCTATAAGTAAGAAGAAAGAGTTAAACAGTATTAAGATATATGTAGTATTAGCGCTATTGAATGACAGAGTCTAAAGTTTACTTAAGGAAAGTCAGTTAATGTGTTACATTGGAAATCAATAACATTCATTTAAAAATAAATAAAAAGAGGTTAGGTGGACGTACAGAAAAAGAAATCTTCTTGGTTTCCCTCCATGGAAAGCGAAGGACCAATGTGCGAACTCCATTGTGAACTTCAAACACAAGGACACCTTTAGAACAGACTCCAAGCAATATTCCTGTTTGTGACTTTTTCTCGGGGTGTACTCGGTAAAAGTGAACTCCATATTCTGTCAGTCTTTGGCAGACCTGTGGGAACAATACCATACCACAGCAATACACTTTGGTAAATGGTGACATAAAGATATTGAAGCTGCCCCAGTGCAGTTTAATGTGGAAAAGAATGGTCTTTTCATTCTTTTCAAGTGTTGCTGGAACAACTGCCAAAACAAATAAATAAAAAATAAATCTTAACCCCACTTCACCTAATATAGGAAAATTAACTTAAAATGGTTTACACACCTAATTTAGGAGCTAAGATATAAAATTTAAAAAGTTTTTGTGATCTTGGGGTGAGCAAAATAAATTTTTTTTAAGAAGAAAAAAAGGCATATGAATATAATTAATGTGGACAAATATGGGAAGTATAAAATTGAAACTCAAACAGGGGTGAGGTAATTGAGGTTTAAACGTCCTCCTCAAAAAGGAGACATAAATGCGGAAGAGGTGCTGTAGGTGATTTTTAGGGGGATAGTAAATAATTTTAGAGAATATGAATAAGAGATAGAAATATTAACTTATACATGTTTCTCTTTAGAATTGGATGAATGCAAGAGGCAGAACAAAGTTCCTCTGGGTTTGGTTATATCCCTTAATCTCCTTTCCTGGGATAGATAATAAAATTTCAGGGAGGGGATGAAAGGCAATTGTATTCTCTTTGGTGGGTCAGGTCGTAAGGCAGCTAAAGGGATATTAATGTAAACTTTCATCCTGTGCTGGGGGTATGGCAGGAGAAGCAGGAGAGAACAGGAGAGGTTAGACTATCCTTGATTCTGAGGCAGCTTCTCAGGCCTTGATTCAGTGCTCAGCATGCTTTTTTGGGTGTTTTTTCTGAGACCCAAAAATATGCATACAGATGCATACATCCCCATTGTAAAGTTGGGAAATTGTAGGCAGAACTTTTGTAAGTTGGGACCATCAGTACTTACTGCTTCTCAAATTTCAGTAACTTAAATGAGAAAAATTTCTTAAGTGGGAAATAAAAAGCATAAACCATAAAAGAAAAATATTGGTGGGCAGCGCCTGTGGCTCAAAAGAATAGGGCACTGGCCCCATATGCCGGAGGTGGTGGGTTCAAACCCAGCCCCAGTCAAAAACTGCAAAAAAAAAAAAAGAAGAAATTGGTAAATGGGAACTTCATTGACATTAAAATCTTTGCTCATCAAGAGCCACTGTTAAGAAAATATAAAGGGAAGCCATGGACTGGGAGATAAATAAATGTAAAGCATATATCTGATAAAAGACTTGTGTCTGGAATATATAAAGGACATGTACTTCTCAATAGTAAGGAAACACACAACTAGATAGAAAAATAAGCAAAAGATTTTTTATTAGATATGTCAACAAAGAAGATAAATTGATGATAAACATATGAAGAGATGCTTGATATAAATAGTAATGAGGGAAATATAAATTAAAACCATAATGATATATACTACTCACACAGTTCCAGGGCAAAAGTGAAAAAGATCAAAAATATCAAGGCTGTCAAGAATGTGGAGCAAATGGGACTCTAATACACAGTTGATATGACTGTAAAATTGTAGAAACACTTTGGAAAACAGTTTGGCAAGTTCTTACAAAATTAAACATATATTTACCATAGGTCCTAGAAATTCTACTGCTAACTAGTTACTCAAGATAAATAAAAACTATGTTCACAGCAAGATGCATATTGGAATAGTTGATAGATAGACCACTATCTATCAATGAAAAGAATAAACAAATTGTATATCTATACAAAGAAAAACTACTCAGCAAAAGATTGTTGTTCAACAGTATACATTTTTAAAAACTCATTCGATTGAAAAAACAAGAGTAGTAAATTAAATCACACCTCTGCTTTACAGTAAAGCAGATTTACAAAAAGCTACAGAAGTATTTCAAAGGCAATCCAATATCTAGTAGAAGTCTAAACTTAGAAGGTTGTGTTAAAATCTTGGATTAAAAGAAAGACGCTAAAGTTAAAGAGAAAGGGGGTAATAAGCATACTATTAGAAGGTGTAGAGCAAAAAAAAATATGCATTAGGTGTGCTATTTACAGGGAGAAAACTGAGACTCAGAGACATTAAATATTTTGTCCAAGGGCACCCAGTTAGTGAAATAATTCAAATGCAAGATTATCTGCCTGAAAACCCTTAGACTCTTTTCACTGTGCCAATCTGCCTTCTACTTTTACTAATATAAATATAACTTGACATTTGTTATAAGAATAAAAATGTAGTAACTAAGAAAAACATAAGTTCATAATTTAGTATCTTTAAATTTAGACTCAAACAAAACAAACTACCTTACCTTTCTTACCATGAATCCTAGATTAAAGGTGGTATGTCTGTGAAGTCAAACCCCTTTGTAGATTTTTATAGGTCTGGGAAACCTAGCTCCTTTCAATATGGAGCGGCAAATACTGTTTATATCCTAGAGAGCTAAAACAGGAGAACATTTTAAAAGTTTCTCTTTTCACTAGACCACTATCTTATAATATTTGTTGTTCATATTAGAAGTTTACATAGTGCTATTTTTCTCCATGATAAATGCCACTACTATTTATCTGAGGTCATATAGGAAGCTGGTGGCAGAACCGTAATCATAAGTTAATTTTTCTACTTCCTAAATACTGTAAATTGTTGGCATTTAGTGGAAAGACCATTTTCAAAGGGTACAATTGAATTTTAAGGTTTTTGAGAAAATATAAACAAAATAATTTTAGAACTGGTGTGAACTTTCACATTCAGCCATTTACCAAATTCTTTTGTTTCTTCTTTATAATGCATTTTGATTTTGAGCATGCAGAATAGGGTAAAAGCATAGAATTCATAGCCACATAGGCATGGGTTCTAATGATAGTTTTGCCCCATACACTAGTCATTGACTTTGGGAACATTACATTTCCTCTGTGAGCTTCAGTTCTCTCTTTTACAAGATGTAAATTAAAACCTCACAGTTCCTGTCAGCAATAACTGAGAGGAGAGAATGCAGTGTCAGTGATTGGCACTTGAACTTCT
>NW_003852434.1:3560473-3577782 GCF_000181295.1 Otolemur garnettii
GATGCCAGCAATAAGGAAGTCTCATCATCACAGTGCATCCTCTCCTCCAAAATATCTTTTCGCAGCTGAAGATAATACTGGTGACAGGTAAGAGTATGTCTGAAAAAAGAAATATACACACAAACATCTAAGCTTTTGGTTTTGAATATTATAGGGTAATTTTTATTATAGACATATGTATTTAGTTTCCAGGAAGACTTATTATTAAGCTTGTTATTAAGCTTTTAAGGTGTAAAGATTAAACAAATTATGTTGAAATAAATAATTCTTTTATGATAAAGAAAACATTATCATTGACCAGAATCAAATACTTCAGTAAAAATAAGCTAAAGGATCCAAAGATCAGTGGTCAAAAGAGCAAAAAAGAAAATCTTGTGCACTCACTGTATTAGACTAATATCATCCATGAAAAATTTAATTCGGAAAAACAAAGTAAAATTAACAGTGGCTTTGCTCTTTTTCTTTTGTTCTTCTTTCCATCCCTCTGGGGCTACTTTGGTTAATTTTAAATCAGGTTCAACAAAGAAATATTCATTATCTGAAACAGAATGAGAAAAACATTAAGGTAAAATATGAAATCCTTTAATGTTTTCTTCTGATTTCTTCACTTTGGGTCAGACTTGCACAAAATATTATCATACAAGAAAAAAACAAAACTGTTGAGAAGCATAGAAGGAAGCTCTGAAGACTGCATCTAGGCAAGGGGAAGGCAGTATGACTCAATCTTTTAAGAATGGACCAGAGAGATCTGGATTCAACTTCTGCCCATGTCATTTACTAACTGAATGACACTGAAAAAATTATGTTGTTTCTCTACACATCAATTTTCTTGTCTATAAGATCAGGATAGTGATAGTTCCTGCTTTACGGGGATATTATAAGGATCAAATGACAATGAATACAAAACTTGGCAAAGCACAGTACATGGTAAGCATTCAATAAATATTAGCATCTTTATTATTGATCTATCGGCTGGCATAGGAGGAATGAAAAAAAGAGCCATCATCTTATTTTTATGTTTCAATGTCATCTTTGAACTGTTATTGCCTCTCCAAACAAAAGGATTATTCAATAAAATCTGTTTTGTCCAGAATGTCTAAGAATCAGGTGTCTTATAAATAGAAATTCTGATTAATTGAATATCTTTATATAGATAGTATGACCTAATTAGTCTAAAAGTAAAATTAATAGTGATAGAACATCAGTAGGTACTAATTGAATATTTATTAGATGACTCTACGTAATGAATTATTCATTTGTAAGGCACATGAATTCAATAAGCTATGTTGAAGGAAATATTTCTTTTATGATAAAAAAATTATCATGATCTTGTAGCATTCCAGGATCATTTGACTCTTCAATTGTTATTTATGATGCTTAGTTGTCTAAGCTTTTCCAGTTAAATTTTGAGGTAAATAGGAAAATGAAATATTGAACAGTAATTTATAAATAGAATGATTTATTAAAGAAAGAAGATTAATTCCTAAGAGTTTCCTATTATTATGGGAATTCTATATAGTAAGTAGGAGAGGTTTCTCTTGAAATTGTGCTCTGAGAATAGTGTTGTTATGAATGTCATGGAGTTAAGTGGATGCAATGTTTAAAAGATAAATGAAATGACTAATTTTCAGTTATCAACTATCATTTTAAAAAAGGCACTTTTTTAGCATAGTAGCCTAAAAAATTGATAAGTAAATTCAGAAATAGGGTCCTGTTAAATATTAAGACTCATATTAGGGTACTAATCAAGACTCATATTAGGTACTAATTTGCAACTAACATAAAATGGTTCCTAAAATACAATGATTAAAATTTATTTTTATGTAGCCACAGCTAAAAAAAAATATCTTCACAGTCAGATACAGAAGGTACTTAACTAACACAGCTACTAAAATAATGTATATAGCAGGAGAAGGAAGGGAGTTTCATTTAGTTACTATTTCCCAAAATGAGGTTGGTATAATAACAGGTATAGGAAGTCTGCTTATTGGCAAGTTTTCATGTTCTACTCTGAATTTAAAATGTCTTGGTACCTTTGAGGGTGGCTAATGCAAACAAGTGATGCTCCACTAAGCCGATATGGGCCACGACCATATCAAATACATCTTTACATATAGTTTTGGTATCACAGGTCAATTCCAGTCTCTGCCCACTCAGAAGTATTACATTTACTTTCCTTCGGTTATCCTCACTCTTTCCTTTCTTGGTCTGCAATTAAAACAAAATGGCATTTATTAAATAAGTATTATAAGAATTTTAACTCATTTTTAAAAACAAAACTATGAAATTATTTTTTAGGAGTGACATGAATTGGTTTTATTACTTACAAGGATAGACCGTGGCAAATCCAAAGATATAAATGGTTCAATCGTCATTTTCACAAACTCAGGGCCAAAGAAATTCTGCAAATTACATGAGTAAAACAGTTTTTAATATTTATTCTAGCTATTTCCTTGAAAAAATGTAGTAAAAATAAATTACATATAAAACTACCACATTAGAACAAAATGATCTAAAATAAATGCTGAAACTTTTAACTTTTAATGAAGAAGCATACAGGAATTTATCAAGCACAGGAATGGATTGTAGCTTATGCTAAGGTTTGTTTTTTTTTAAATGAAACATAATTGTTTTATTAAACTGTTCTGTTAAATGAGATTAAGAGACTGGCCAAAGAGTATAGAATTATATACAATAATTATATTTACTCTCAAACCTTAAGTCTCAACAAAGATTACCTGTTGAATACATTGAAAAAATTGTGCAATATTAAATATTATCTGCTGCATCTTATAGATACTGCAGGAAAAATTAGAACTTAAACAAAAATTTCCCACTAAATGGTATAACTGTAACATGGCCTGATAAATGACCACACACCCAACTGATGTTCAGAAATATTCACTTAAATTGTCCATAATTTTAGATCAGTTCTGTAAGGAATCTTAAAACTATTTTCTTAATTGACAGAGAATAAATAGTGGGATCACACTTATGGTGCATAATGCAAGGGTCAGATGTCAGATCTCTTAGTATAGAGTATAAATGTCTTAACACAATAACTAAGTAAACGAGATGAGGTATATATTAACCAGTGTGATGTAAGTGTTCCTAATTCTTTTTTTTTCTTTTTTTATTATTAAATGATAGCTGCTTATGCTAAGTTTGAACGGAAGTTTTTCCTTGTCTACGTTTTCTAACCAGTGATGTTAAATAGAAGGCCTAACTTTCTACCATTTTATAGAATTTTCATTATTTGGCCTTCAGACAGATTTAGACTCTCAGAAAAAAAAAATAGTAGTTTTATTGATGTAATATAGAATTATCAAGCTCATAAGGATTAGGTTTAATATTGCAAATGCATATAGTGAACAGAATCTTATTATTTTAGACAATGATATTCAATCTAAAACAGGTTATAGTCAAAGGATATCTACTTTGTGACTATAGAAAAATTTATATCCATCTGCAATGATTTTCTTAGAGCTCTGTGACACTGCACTTTCTGTTTTAAATAATGATAATTAGGGATAGTATTTGTGTATCACATAGTCTCTGACCCCTATCAAAGCTACCAAGAAAATATCTCAGGGAATGGAGGGACCCGAGGGATAGGGAAACGGAGTCCACACTCTGCATTTACTGTTTCTCAATCTATCCTTTTCCCTCTCCTTTTGTATATTCAAGGGTTTTGTCCAAGAGGAAGGAACTAGTTTAGGAGATAAATTTAATACAAAATTCTGAGTGGTACCACACTTGAGAAAAGACTGAAAGATTATGTGCAAATGGACAAAAGGGAAAGTGAAATCAAGACTGATGTTGAGGCTAAAGGCAGGTGATGTGTACATGCATGTGTTTGAACTAATGAAGTTTTGTTTTTACTGGTTTCTTCTTTGCATTTGTCTGTACAGCTCATTTAATTGCTTGGTGTGGGAATTCTATTCAATTAATTGAGTGTGGAACATGTGACAGGTTCCAGTTAAGTAAAAGTTTACTGTTGAGGGTTTGTTAATATTCAATGAACCAAAAAGACACATTTTAAACAAGAATAGAAACAAAGTAGAAAAAATACTATGGGAAGCCCAAAATCTAATGCAGATCAATTAGGGCAATAGGGTATGAACAAATTAAAATGTGCATATATCAAAAAGAAGTGGGGGGGGCACTAAAAATGGTTAGGTTTTGGGAAAGAATATTAATTCAACTGTGAAACTGTTCCCCCAAACACTAGTACTGTTTTCGAGCCTCAAAAATGTAATCACCTGCTCTTTTCAGAAAAGAACACTATGTGGTCCTTTAATGACCAGTAGTCTAAATTATCTAATCATGGATAATTTTGGCATGTCTCTGGTAAAGAAATGTTTGCTTTGAAATAGCCAGAAATTGAATGTCTAAAAAGGAAACACAGGTTTTTAGTGCGATGACACATGAATAGTGGCATACTGTAAAGGTACAATCTATAATTTACAAATTGCAATGAACTAAAGTTCTAGGTTAGCAAATACATCCACATGTCCTTTACGCTGTTCACTGAAGTATTATATTTTAAGCCCACGCTGTATTGTATGACATCCTACCTATTGCTTCATTCTGACATACATATTGGTATAATAATAAATTGATGAAGCCTGATTTAATTTCTTCCTTTTATGTTTATAATTATATTTTATTAGAATCCAGTAACCTTAAAATTAGACAGTGTCTTATAAATTACAACCCAATCTCACAGTTAAAAATTAACACAATGAGACAGAAGTTTAAAAATTTACATTAAGTTACATAACAACATCTTAAGGAAAATACAAGTCTTCTAATTTGTAGTTCAATGCAGTTTTCACCACCCAATACTGTTTTTTTTTCTCCTTAGAATACTATGAAGGAAATTTGAATTCTATCAATTTCAGGGCATACAAATGTGCTTTCCAGATAATTCTTTAAAGCAATAAAAAAAAAATTGAAACAGAATAGGGCAATATACTTTCTCAGCATAGAACTAAGAAGAAAAAATACATTCTAGAGTTTACAACTTAATAATATTTATATTGCTTTTGAATAATTATTTTTAAAGTAACATTACAAATGAGATATTGCCTCACCTACCAAATTGGTAATGATAAACTGAATGATAATATTTAAGGTAGATATAAATATGGTAAAACAGCCATGATATTATAGGAAGATTAAATTTTTACAAACTTCTGGAAGGACAATTTGACAGTATATATCAAATGTCTTAAAAAGTGTCTGCCTTTGACTTGGCTATTCTACTTAAAGGAATTTATCTGCAAAGATTTGGGTATAGAGATGCTCATCAGAGCATTGCTTTCAATAGCACCAACAACAAATTAGCAACATTTTAAATGTCCAATTATTAGAAACTGATGAGAGAGAATATAGTACAAAGTAAAGTCACATAATAAAGAACTTTATAGTGCTAATAATATTACATAAATTAAAAAATATTCAATATATTTTATGTGAGAAAAGAAGACTATTCATTTTGAGCTTATATATAATATATATTTATAAATATAAATAACAAAATGTATTATAAATATATTATATGTAAATATATTATAAAATATAAAATACATATTATATAACATATAATATATTTTATAATATATAAATAATATATTTATAATACATAAATATATTTAGGGTCCTATGTTGAAAGAAAAATATCCCAACTAGAAGAATAAACATAAAAAATCCTCCCACAAGATATTAAGATATAGACATGTTCCTTCCTATCTTTGGACATGGTAACATGAGGATATGCTTGGAGTTAATGTCATTTCTTTTTTCACTATAACAAAGTATTGCTAACATTTTGAGAAGAGTAGAGCAGCAAGATGAAAAGTACTTGATAATAATGATTCTTGAGCTCCTGAACCAACCTTGAAATTTCCATCTCTGATCTTCTCAGTTTGTGAGATAATAAATTTCTTAATTAAAAAAAAATCCCCTATAATGCTGAATAAGGTCAATTTATTTTAATGATCATGATTATACTTTTAAAGTATACAGTTCAGATACTCTAAGCAGGGGTGTCCAACCTGCTGACTTAGCGCAAATTTTTTTTTTTTTTTTTTGCTTATCTGTGGTGTCAGATATCACAGAAAGTATGCATGGATTTTTTTTGTTTGTTTGTTTGTGTTTGTATATTTACCACCTGGCTGAAGACAATTTTTATTCTTCCCATGTACAGCAGAAAAGAAAAAAAGCTGGACATCCCTGCAACTCTAAATCCATCTAAGTTATTTCTAAAACAAAATAATAAAAACAGCTGAATACTTATTTTAACATCAACCAACAAGATAATTAATCAATCCCAATGGAAACTAATAGGTGTTTCAATTTCATCTACAGGCAACCTTAACATACCAATAGGAACTTTATTTTTAAAGTACTTTGCCCAACAGTTCCCTGTGAGAGCAAGTTTAGATGTAGTAACTTGAGAATCAGCTTACTCTCAGTTTTCTTTGGGTCATGGCTGTTTCTAGGGCAATTTCTCTTAAGGGATCCCTGGTGATGTCAAGCATGGAAGCTTTGATCGTGTCTCCTGGATAAAGGCTCAACCGAGACTGTCTCAGGGCCATTCTGGCTTGCAGTTGTATCATCTCTTCTTCTTGACGTTTTAGCATGACCTCTTGATTAATCAAGGTACCTTCAAGGGGTGTTTCATATTGTCTGCTATACAGAAAAGAGGAGAAGAATAAGGATTGGGAAGAAAAATTGTTTTAAGGCTAAACAAGAAAATTACATGTTAAGTAAGGTAGCAAGAATTTAAACAAATTTTATCTTTTCATTTAAGAAGAATCTTTGCATTACACAGTTTGGCATAATAATACATATATTTAATATTTGTTTCTGCTTTCTGATGAAGAAATTCTAAAACCTCTGTAATTTCCTGAGTGACAGGGATGATAAGAGAATCTTTGCTCTGATATCTGGTGTTTAACCCTGGTTCCTGACATATTGCTCCTAAAACTCTTGGAATTTCTTTAGTGATAGGAGCCTCTTTAATCCTAATGAGGAAACTCCTGGTGGAATTCTAGATAGCTTCAGATGGGGTCACCAGAAAGACCAAGCCTTGATTAGAAGGCTATAATTTTCAACCTTATTGCCCCCCAATCTCTGGAAGAATAAGTTAATAATAAATGATTGTGCCCAAGTAGTGGAACCTCCATAAAAGCTCCCAAATGACAAGGCTCAGAGAGCTTCTGGGTTAGCAAATACATCCACATGCCAGAAGAATGACATTCTCTGGCCAGGTATGGTGGCTCATGCCTATAATCTTAGACTTCTGGGAGGTTGAGGAGGGTAGATCGCTTGAGCTTGGGAGTTCAAGATCAGCCTGAGCAAGAGTGAGACCGTATCTCTACTAAAAATGAACTAGGCAATAGAAAAACTAGCAGGCATCATAGCAGGTGCCTGTAGTCCCAGCTACTCAAGAGGCTGAGGCAAGAGGATTGCTTAAGCCTAGGAATTTAAGGTTGCTGTGAGCTATGACACCCCATCACTTTACCCAGGGCAACAGAGTGAGATTTGGTCAAAAAAAAAAGAATGATGTACTCCACAGGACAGAAGCTCCTATACTCTGGACCTTTCCAGACCTTGCCCTATATATACCACCTCCTCATCTGGCTGTTCATCTGTACCTTTCATACTATTCTTTATAATAAATCAGTAAATGTAAGTGAAGTGCTTTCTGAATTTTGTGAGGCATTTTGCCATATTATCAAATCTAAGGAAGGGGTTTTAGGAACTGCTGAACTCATAATTTGTAACTGGCATCTGAAATGGGGTGAGTCTTGTTGGACTGAACCCTTACCTTGTGAGTTCTGATGCTAACTCTAGGTTGTTAGAATTGAATTAAATTGTAGGACACTGAGCTAGTGTCCAAAGAGTGGGGAGAATTGGTTGTTGATATGAGCAAAAATCCCATATTACTGGGTCAGAAATGTTCTGAGGGAAGAAATAGATCATAGCACATGATAACATTCAGTTGTACTTTAACGTATTACTATAATATTGTCCCATTTTTGGTGCATAGTCCACTTCTCTGAACCTTCCATCATTCTCTAAAGATTGTTTCCCTTGTAGTTTTTTTCAGATAGGGGCAGTTTTATTCTTATAGACCTATACCATTTGGCCTTAGAGGCAGGAAGAGACTAATTTTAATTCTTATTTCAGCTTTCAGACCACTGTTGACCCTTTTCCAATAACTCACAACTCTTTTCAAATACATGACATGAAATCATAACATTTACTGTTCTGCTTTGTTCTAGACATTTATTGTCCTTTTGGTCATTCCTCCTTATTAATTAAAGACCTAAGTGCCTGACATAGTCAGCACCACTAATCCTGCCACCATTTGTGGTGGTGGTGATATATAGATTGAGGAATCTTCTAGCACTCTGGTCTCCTTGCCTCTGCCCAAGACCTACTTCCATGGTCATGCTGCCTATTAACAATAAGTGTTCCACCTCCATAATTTCTTATTTCTATCTTCCCATACTCTACATATTCTTATTTTTTTCTAGCTTATTCCCTCTAGTACCCTTTTTGAGATAATTCATTGACTCTATCAAGAATTTTGGGCTACACATCACAAAGTCTCAAAGCTGCAGATGCTGTCATGGATGTGGAGAGAAGGGAACACTTTTACACTGTTGGTAGGACTGCAAACTAATACAACCCTTTTGGAAGGAAGTATGGAGAATCTGCAAAGAACTCAAATTAGTTCCTGCAATCCCATTACTGGGCATCTACCCAGAAGAAAAAAAATCATTTTATCTTAAGGACGTTTGTGCTAGACTGTTTACTGTAGCTCAATTTATAATCTCCAAATTATGGAAACAACCTAAATGCCCACCAGCATAGGAATGGATTAACAAGCTGTGGTATATGTATACCATGGAATACTATTCAGCCACTAAAAAAAATGGTGACTTTACATCTTTTATATTAACCTAGATGGAGTTGAAACACATTCTTCTTAGTAAAGCATCACAAGAATGGAAAACAAAAGTCCATATGTACTCAATTCTGATATGAGGACAATCAATGCTAGTACATAGTCGGGGGTGGGGAATGGAGGAATGGACAGAGGGAAGGACGGAGGGGTGGGGGGTTGCAGTGTGTGATACACCTCTTGGGGGCAGGACACAATTATGAGAGGAACTTTACCTAACAAATACAAGCAATGTAACCTGGTTTTTTGTACCCTTAATGATTCCCCATTAATTTAAAAAAAAAAAAGAATTTTGGTGGGCGGAGCCTGTGGCTCAGAGAAGTAGGGTGTTGGCCCCATATGCCAGAGGTGGCAGATTCAAACCTGGCCCTGGCCCAAAACTGCAAAAAAATAAAAATAAAATAAAATAAAATAAAAATAAAAGAATTTTGGGCCAGGACAGTGGCTCATGCATATAATCTTAACAGTCTGAGAGGCTGAGGCAGGATGATTGCTTAAAGCCAGGAGTTCAAGACCAACCTGAGAAAGAGTGAGACCCTGTCTCTGTAAAAATAGAAAAATTATCTAGGTATGGTGGTACACACTTTAGTCCCAGCTACTCAGGAAGATAAGCAAGAAAATCTTTTGAGCCCAAGAATTTGAGATTGCTATCTCTCAAGAAACTGCAGAACCATGCTGATGATCTCAGTTGGCGCTCAAAACTGTCTGGTGACTCACTGTCTTGGAGAACTACTTTACATCTTCTTCCTTCTCTCTAAGCTTCAATACTTTGTTCTTCCTCTCTTAATTGATGATTTTCCTCACTTTTGTTGGTGAAATAATCTCTTCATCCTTCCGTCACAAAACTTCTCAATGGATACCATATGGATAAATCTCCTACACTCTTATATAGGACCAAAACCTCCACTGTACATGGGATTCCACTCCTCTTCCCACTCAAAGACTTTGCTCTTACAATTATCATCAATAATCTTATACAATAGGTTATTCTCGTTAGCGTATACTCATGCTGTACTTTCCTACTTAGAATAAAAAAATCTCTCCACATCCCACTTTAGATCCCACCCCATTTTTGTGCCATCCTTTAGAGTAAATATCTTCAAAATTGTCATTTAAACTTTATCTTCACTTCATCTCCCACACTCTCCTGGACTTAGACCCATCAAATTCTAGCTCCACTATCCCACCAAAATGAGCCATAAAGACGACTCACCTCCATGTTACTTGCACCAAAAGGTAACTTTCAAATTTCAGTTTATTTGACCTCTAAGCATCACATGACATTTTGCTCAACCCTTCTCCTTCTTGAAATATTTGACTTCTGGGAAACCATGCTCCCCTCATTTTCCTTCTACGTCACTAATTCTTTCTTTGTAGTTCCTTTTGCTAGATTCCCCTTTATTTCTAATCTCATCTCTATTGTTGGGCAATGCTTTTGATTTTTCTAATCTCTATTCACACTCTTTATTTATATTATCTGGTCACATGGTCTTACTTACTTATATATTTCCTCAACTTTAATATGTTTGTTGGCAACTCCAATCTCTCCCCGGAATCTAATTCTATTCCCCTGCCTAGGGGAGGGTTCTACTTGGATTTTTCTTTTTGTAGAGACAGAGTCTCACTTTATTACCCTCAGTAGGGCACTGTGGTGTCACAGCTCACAGCAACCTCCAACTCCTGGGCTTAGACGATTCTCTTGCCTCAGCCTCCCAAGTAGCTAGGACTACAGGCACCTGCCACAATGCCCGGCTATTTTCTTGTTACAGTTTGGCTGGGGCCAAGTCTGAACCTGCCACCCTTAGTATATGGGACTGGAGCCCTACCCACTGAGTCACAAGCGCCACCCAAGGAGGGTTCTATTTGTATGTTGATGTGCATTTTTAGCCTAACATTTCTAAATCCTAATTCTTGATACTTCTTCCCCACCCCCCACATCCACTCGTCTCGATCATTTTCTGGCTGCGTAGGTCACAATTTAGAGTCATTCTTGATTCTTCTTTCTTGCAAATCCTTCAGTCAATTGAGCAGTAAATTTCAAAGGCATAATCTCCATATCTGACCCTTCTTCATCACTAAAGTCTATGCTTGGCTCTCAAAGGGATTTATGTGACTATCTTCTTACTGGTCTTTTACTCCTACAAACTGTTCTTTGCCGAACAGATCAGAGTAATCCCATCATAATGTAAATTGGATCATGGCTCTCTACACTTTCAATAATCCAATGGTTTCCCATTACACTTAGACTAGTATCTCAAGGGCTCACCTCAGTTTCTGTGGCCTGACATGATTTGGGTCCTAGCTACTTGGTTACCATCCACTCTGTCCTTCACTCATTCTCTTGTAGCCACACTGCCTTTCTTACTACTCCTCTAATACACAACACATCTCCTATATCTTAGGGCCTTTCTACATGTTCCTTTTTTTTTTTTTTTTTGGAGACAGAGTCTTACTATGCTGTCCTCAGTAAAGCGCTGTGACATCACAGCTCACATCAACCTCAAACTCTTAGGCTTAAGTAATTCTCTTGCCTCAACCTCCCAAGTAGCTGAGACTATAGGCACCCATCACAATGCCTGGCTATTTTTTTTGTTGTAGTTGTCATTGTTGTTTAGCAGGCCAGGGCCATGTTCGAACCCGCCAGCCCCAGTATATGTGGCTGGTGCTCTAACCACTGAGCATAGGCGCCAAGCCTTTTATTTATTTTTTGAGATAGAGTCTCACTTTGTCACCCCCAGTAAAGAGCCATGGTGTCATAGCTCACAGCAACCTCAGACTCTTGAGCTCAAGTGATTCTCCTGTTTCAGCTTCCCAAGTAGCTGGGACTATAGGTGCCTGCCACAATGCCTAGCTATTTTTAGAGACAGGGTCTAACTCTAGCTCAGGCTGGTCTCGAACTCATAAGTTTGGGCAATCTACCCACCTTGACCTCCCTCCCAAAGTGCTGGGATTACAAGGCATGAGCTGCCGCACCCAGCCTTATTATTCTTTTTGTCTGAATACCCGTCCTGCTGATATGTGGTATCTGCATGGATAACTTCCTTATTCCAATCAGCTTTCTGTTCAAGGTCATCTCTTAAGAGATACTATCTCTGATCATGCTACCTATATAAAACAGAATCTGGACATCAAATCCCTGCACTCCATATCCCCTTAGATAACTTCATTTTTCTTCAAAGCACCATCACTATGTGCCTTACTTTTTTGTGTGCAGTTTTTGGCCGGGGCTGGGTTTGAACCTGCCACCTCCAGTATATGGGGATGGCGCCCTACTCACTGAGCCACAGGTGCTGTCTGCCTTACTTACTTTTTAATGGTTAATTAGCTATTTCATCTCTAGAAAATCCTCCAAGGGATTGTGTCATTCACAACTTTATCTCCAGTCCCTAAATTACCCTAACACATAGGAGGTACTCAGTAACTCAATAATTACTTGTGCAGTAAATAATGGAATATAATTTTATGGCTCATGTGTTACATAAGAGGGGGGGAGATTTAAGGATAAGAGCTTCAATCCATACAATTAAACTTAAAACTGTTGTTTATACCAAGTATATTAGCCTTCTTGCTCAAATTATTTTACTATTCCCAACACAGTATCTGGTAGATGTTACTATAAGTTCTGAAAAGTTTGAGAGACAAAAAACAAGAAACAAAACCAACTCTGACTCTGGAGTCAGGAAAAAAAGTTTTCTTCAATAAGCAGAGAGGCACAGAAGCAGTGGGAATGTGCTATGTATAAATTGTACTTCAAAAGCGAACACATAAAAAGGCTTAGAGATCCTCTTTGAAAACAGCTTTGACTATCCTCTTTGGTCACTGAAAGACACTTTTGATAGCCCATAATACAAAAATTACTCATTCTGCTGCATCTGACATAATTTCCTGTTAAGGTTCCCCCACCCCTATGATACAAATCAATAGCACCCTCTGGGTCTGTTTTGCCATTTCATTCTAGCTAAAGGGAATGGAAATTTTTATAAAGAAGCATGAGACATGTACAAATACCAAAGTATTTATAGATCTTACAAATATGTGACCTAAAGAACAAAACAGGACCTCCTGATTATGTACCAGCATGTTAAAGATATTATCAGAAATCTTTGTACACATTCAGAAAATTCTGCACCTGAGTAAGGAATTTAGACAATATTTTAGTTAATGTTCATTTCTGTGGGCAGAAAAAAGATTAAAGTAGTTAAAAGAAGTACAGTTTAACAACTTACATTGGACAACACATACATGCACCTAACAATCTACTTCTTGAAATATATTTGTCTTTTACCTATACTTATATATAACTCAGACACTATGAACACCATATAGGGTTTTTTCTCCTACAAAGTATAAAACAAAAGATAGTTTATCCCTAAAACACAGATTTGACAAACTTGGTCTTAATGTTAATATTTCCTTAAATAAAATCTGGGAATAGTGAAAATTAAGATTCTTTCATAATCTTGACCCTTTGGGGTTCCTTATTATGAAAATTAAAATAAGGCTCAAAAAGTGATTTAATTTTGTTGGAATGGATATGTCTTTACATAACAAACTTAATATTGAATTGCCTGTAAATCAATTGTTAACACATAATCCTTATAATTTTTCCAGTTGTTATCTCTATTTCTATTGATTCTATTGAAACCAGGAGCTTTCAGTTATTAAGTGTATAATATTAAGGACTCATGAATTTCCTCCAAATTAGATTCAATGAAAAGAGTGACTTCTAAAAAAAATTCTCCCTCAATTCAACACTGAGATTAGTGCATTTCAAAAAGCACACTGTGGAGGCCAGGCATGGTGGGTTACACCCATAGTTCTAGCAATTTGGGAGGCCAAGGTAGAAGAACTACTTGAGGGCAAGGTGGGAGGATTGCTTGAGGCCAGTTACCTGAGACCAACCTGAGCAACATAGTGAGATCTTGTCTACACAAAAAACTAAAAAAGAAAAAATTAGCATGTGTAATGGCATGTGCCTGTGGTCCTAGCTACTCTAGAGGCTGAGGCAGGAGAATTGCTTGAGCACAAGAGTTTAAAATTGCAGTGAGCTATGATGATCCCATTGTACTCTAGATTAGACAACAGAGTAAGACCTTATCTAAAAAAAAAAAAAAGTGTAATATCAAGCATAAATCTGTCTTTGTCCCTTGCCTCTGTGTTCAAAATTATCAAAATATCAATATGGGGTCATCACAAGGAAATGGTAATATAAAATGCTGTTATGCAAATGTAACATTGTTTTAGGTAAGTGAATACTCAAAGGAGCTTTCGTCAAAGAAAATATAACACTGTCAACTATTTTAAAAGGTAAAAGAAAACCAAAATAAAAGAAATAAATTTAATAAAACTTTAACCACTAATGAAAGAATAATTTTAACGTAAAGTATTTAATTACTTGGACTCTAAACCATGAATAAATTGTCTGTTTTAATCACATGGCTAGGCTTACTTGATCTGTTAATGGTGTCTGGCAGAATTAATTAGCTAAGGGGCAAGTTCTTGTTAATTTCTAAATGATTCTTTTTTTATTTGGTGGCACTTGAATTAAATACACTGAAATATAGAACTTCAAAGGACACCCATACTTTGGGAGTAAATTCTGAAGTAACCTCTGGCTCTCTCATATCATATTACAAATTTGAAATAATGCTTAGCATGAACAATAACATCTCTTGTTCGGGTGAGAGACCTGTGCATACACAAGGGTACATATCACTACTGACTTGACACCTTTCAGTTTAAGCAAAGTACATCAATACACAACTATAATACTACTACTTTAAGTCTAGTCCAAGAATAACATTAACATTTTATAAGAAATTTGCTAAGTTTTTCGCTATGAAAATGAACACAAGTTGGGCTATAAAAAAAGTAATAAATAACCTCTTTTAAGCCAGAAAAGATTTAGTGAATAATTAACATTTTACATAATAGGTTACTCAGTAGTAATCTACTCATTGTTCATTCAACAAATAAATACTGAAAGCCTGCTGGCTAAGCCTGTTTCAACCTTTCAAAAGAGGTAGTATTCTCTTAGAAATCATAGTTTACTATCTTCTCATGGATTTTTAATGTCATGCTGTAACTTTCCTACTATTTTATATTCATACTGACAATTTAAAAATCAAGCACAAACTACAAACAACCAGAGCCAATTCTTATTTTCACCTTGTCTTTCATGTAACTGGATGAATTTGAGAACTTAGAGAAAAGGGGAGCTAGGGGAAAGGAAGAGAAAAAGAAAATGAAAAAAAGAAAATGAAAGGAATAAAAAAGAGGAGAATGAAAAAAAAACTACTTGACTCTAACAAACAAATAAGTACCTATCATTGAAAGCACATTACTACTGTTTTTCACGTGGCATACCTGGGTCTCTGTGACTGGCCTTGACCTTGGGTTTCATCTACCCCTGGGAGACCACTGCTGGATTCAAACCTCTTTGAGGCTTCGCTTCTTCTAACTAATTATGAATGAAAAAGAAATAATGGCAGAGGTTACAAAAATATGAATAATCTCATTTAAACTCAAGCATTTACCAGACATATAATTGTACAAATCAAATTCACAGAATCAAATTCATATAAGTTATGAGTTTTTATTTATTTATTTATTTACTATTGTTTGAGATTCATTGAGGGCACAAAAAATTAGGTTACACTGATTAGATTTGTTAGATACAGTCCCTCTTATAATTGTGTCCCATCCCCAAGAGGTATGCCATACCCCATTACCCCCCATCCTCTTCCCTCCTCCCTTCTTTCTCCCACTTGCTCATTTCCCTACCCTGCCCCATATTAGCTCCTCTACTGCCTTCATATTAGAATTGAGTACTTTGGATTCTTGCTTCTCTATTCTTGTGATGCTTTACTAAGAAGAATGTGTTTCACCTCCATCCAGGTTAATATGAAAGATGTAAAGTTTCCATCTTTTTTAGTGGCTGAGGCATGCATATACCATAGCTTGTTAATCCATTCCTGGGTTGGTGGGCATTTAGGCAATTTCCATATTTTGGTGATTGTAAACAGCTGCGATAAACAGTCTAGTGCAATATCCTTATGATAAAATGGTTTTTTTCTTCTGGGTAGATGCCCAATAATGGGAGGTCTAATTTCAGTTCTTTGAGGATTCTCCATACTTCCTTCCAAAAAGGTTGTATTAGTTTGCAGTCCCACCCGCAGTGTAAAAGTGTTCCCTTCTTTCCACATCCAAGCCAGCACCTGCAACTTTGAGACTTTGTGATGTGGGCCATTCTCACTGGCATTAGGTGATATCTCAGGGTAATTTTGATTTGCAGTTCTCTGATGATTAGGGATGATAAGCATTTAGTCATATGTTTGTTAGCCACCTGTCTGCCTTCTTTAGAGGTTCTGTTCGTCTCTATTGCCCAGTGACATAAGGGATTGTTGAGTCTTTTTGTTGATTAACTTGAGTTCTCTGTAGATTTTGACCGATTCATAACATGCAAATCTTTTCCCATTCTGAAGTTTGTCAGTTTGCTTTGGTTGTTGTTTCCTTGGCTGTACAGACTTTCAATTTACTTAAGTCCCATTTGCTAATTTTTGTTGCTGTTGCAATTGCCAAGGCAATCTTCATAAAATTTTTCGCCAGGTCAATATCTATAAGTGTTTTCCCCACACTTTCTTCAAGAATTTTTATTATTTCATGTCTTAGATTAAAATCTTTTATCCATCTTGAATCAATATTTGGAAGTGGTGGAAGGTGTAGATCCAATTTTAGTCTTTTACATGTGAATATCCGGTTCTCCTAACACCCTTTATTGAACAGAGATTCTTTTCCCCAGTGCATGTTCTTGTTTGGTTTGTTAAAGATCAGGTGGTTGTAAGATACTAGTTTCACCTTATGGTTTCCAATTCATTTCCAAACGTCAATTTTTCTATTTTTGTGCCAATATCTTGCTATAGTATAGCTAAAATTCTGGTAGGGTGATACACCTGGCTTTGTTTTTATTACTAAGAACTGCCTTGGTTATACAGGATTTCTTCTGGTTCCATAAAAAAAGGGAGACTTATTTTATCCAAATCTTGAAAGTATGATGATATGGGGATGGCATTGAATCTGTAGATTGCTTTAGGTTAACATAGGCATTTTTACAATATTGATTCTCTCTAGCCATGAGCATGGTATGTTCTTCCATTTGTTAATATTTTCTGCTATTTATTTCTCTTTTTTCCTTTTCTTTTTAAGACAGTGTCTCACTATGTCACCTTTGGTAGAGTGCTGTGGCGTCACAGCTCACAGCAACCTCAAAACTCTTGGGCTTAAGTGATTCTCTTGCCTCAGCCTCCCAAGTGGTTGGGAATATAGACAC
>NW_003852434.1:3577969-3603337 GCF_000181295.1 Otolemur garnettii
CTAGGTATTTCATTTTCTTTGAAGCTACTGTGAAAAGAATTGTGTCCTTGATTAGCTTCTCATCTTGGCTGTTACTGTCATATACAAAGGCTACTGATTTGTGGACAGTGATTTTATATCCTGAGACACTGCTGTATTTTTTGATCACAACCAAGAGTCTTGTGGTTGAGTCTTTGAGGTTCTCTAAGCATAAGATCATATCATCAGCAAAGATGAAGAGTTGACCTTCTCTGCACCCCTTTGGATGCCCTTTATTTCCTTCTCTTACCTGATTGTATTGGCTAGAACTTCCAGCATTAAGTTGAATAGTAGTGGTGATAGAAGACAACCTTGTCCGGTTCCAGTTCTAAGTGGAAAAACTTTCAGTTTTATTCCACTCAGTACAATGTTAGCTGTGGGTTTGTCATAGATCTAGGCTTTGATCAGGTTAAGAAATGTGCCACCTATGCCTAAATTTTTAAGTGTTCTAATTAGAAAAGGATGCTGAATTTTGTTGAATGCTTTTTCTGCATCTATTGAGAGATTCATATGGTCTTTGTTTTTGCTTCTGTTGATACGGTAAATTACACTTATGGACTTGTGTAAGTTAAACCAGCCTTGCATCCCTAAAAGAAACCTTCTTGATCGTGATGAATGATTTCTTTTTAATGTATAGCTATAGTCTATTGGTTAGAATTTTATCGAGAATTTTTGCATTTATATTCCTTAGTGAAACTGGCCTGAAATTCTTCTTTTTAGTTGGGTTTTTTTCCTGATTCTGGAATTAGGGTGATGTTTGCTTTGTAGAATGGGTTGGGGATGATTCCTTCCTTCTCAATTCTTTGGAATAATTTCTGCATTATGAGTATAAACTCTTCTTTGAAGGTTTGATAGAATTCTGGTGTAAAGACATATGGATCAGGGTATTTTTTTTATGTTGGGAAATTTTTTTTTTATTGTTTCTTTGATCTTAGTTCTTGAAACCATTCTGTTCAAGAGATCTATTCCTTCTTGAGTAAGTCTAGGGAGAGGGTGTGACCCCAGATATTGGTCTAATTCCTTCACGTAGTCAAATTTCTGGGTATAGAGTTTCTTGTAGTACTCAGAGATGATCTCTTGTATCTCTGTGGCATCTGTTGTTATTTCCCTTTTATTATTTCTGATTGAGGTTATCAGAGATTTTACTTTTCTGCTTCTAGTTAAGCTAACCAAAGATTTATCAATTTTATTTTATTTCATTATTATTATTATTATTAGAGACAGAGTCTGACTTTGTTGCCTTGGGTAGAGTGCTGTGACATCACAGCTCACAGCAACCTCCAGCTCTTGGGCTTTAGGTGATTCTTTTGCCTCAGCCTCCCAAGTAGCTGGGACTACAGGCATCTGCCACAATGCCCAGCTATTTTTTGTTGCAGTTTGGTTGGGGCTGGGTTTGAACCCGCCACCCTTGGTATATGGGGCCAGCACCCTACTCACTGAGCCACAGGCGCTGCCCCCAATTTTATTTTTTTATCAACTTTTTGTTTCATTAATTTTTTGAATGATACTTTTGTTTTCAATTTCATTCATCTCTGATTTAATTTTGGTTATTTCTTATCTTCTGCAGGGTTTGGGATTAGATTGCTCTTCTTTTTCCAGTTTCACAAGATGGTTCATAAGTTTGTTCATATGCCCTCTTTCTGTCTTTTGAAAGTAGGCATCTAATGTCACAAATTTCCCTCTTAAGACCATTTTAGCTGTATCTCACAGGTTTTAGTAACTTGTGTCTTCATTGTTGTTATGTTTCAGGAATTTAACAATTTCCTCTTTTTATCTTTTCCTGAACCCAATGATCATTCAGCGTAGTTTGTTTATTTTCTATGTCTTTATATGGGGATGAATGTTTTTGTTGGTGTTGAGTTCCACCTTTATTGTCTTGTGTTCTGAGAAGATACAAGGTATAATTTCTATTCTTTTAATTTTGCTGAGGTTTGATTTGTATCCTGGAATATGGTTGATTTTGCAGTACATACCATGGCTGATGAGAAAAATGTATATTCCTTAGCTTTGGGATGTAAATGTCTATTGATCCTATTTGTTCTAGGGTCACATTTAAGTCCTTTGTATCTTTGCTTAGTTTCTGTATAGAGGATCTATCCAGTTCTGTCGGGGGGCAGGGAGGGGAGCACGTTAAAGTCCCAAAGCAGGCATCCTCAAACTACGGCCTGCAGGCCACATGCAGCCCACTGAGGACATTTATCCGGCGCGCTGGGTGTTTCTGCTGCCGCTGCCTATCCTGCTTAGCAGCTGACTTGTCCTGGGGCCCGCAGTCCGGCCCTCCAATGGTCTGAGGGACAGTGACCTGGCCTCCTGTTTAAAAAGTTTGAGGACCCCTGTCCCAGAGTATTGTGGTGTTATGGGGTATCATATTGCTCAGATCCATCCAGGTCTGTTTCATAAATCTGGGACATTTAAATTGGGTGCATAAATATTTAAAATTGAAATGTCTTATTATTGTTCTTTTGACCAGTATAAAGTGCCCACCTTCATCTGTAACTTTAGTTGCTTTAAATTCGCTTGTATCTGAAAATAATGCAACCCCTCCTTTTCTCTGGTTTCCGTTTGCTTGAAATACTGTTTTCCATCCCTTAATCCTGAGTCTTGATTTGTCCTTCAAGACTAGGTGTGTCTCCTGGAGACAGCATATGGATGGCTTAGCTTTTTTATCCAATCAGCTAGTCTATGCCTCTTCAGTGGTTAATTTAGTCCACTGACATTTATTGAGAGAATTAATAAGTGTGGTAGAGTGCTATTCATCTTATTTTGTTAAAGCCTGTGGTGTAGTTTTATCTTTGTGCCATTGTGGAAGCTAAGTTTGACCTTTAGCTTCCGGGTGTTTCGTTTGCTGGTGATCCACTGTGAAGGTCAGTGTGAGAATAGGTCTAAGGATTTCCTGTAAAGCTGGTCTTTTGGGGAATTTCCTCAGTGCTTGCATATCCACAAAAGATTTGATTTCTCCATGAATTTTGAAGCTTAGTTTAGCAGGATACAGATTTCTGGGCTGAATATTGTTTTGTTTAAGATGTTTGAAGGTTGCTGACCACATTCTTCTGGCCTAGAAAGTTTCAGTGGAAAAGTCTGTTGTTATCCTAATGGCTCTGCCTCTATAGGTCAATTGGTGCTTACTCCTGGCTGCTTGCAGTATTTTTTCTTTCACCTTGACTTTGGACAGGTTCATTACAATGTGTCTTGGAGAGACTCTGAGTTGAGATGACCTGGGGTTCGATATCCATCTGAAAGGAGTATGTCAGGATCTTTAGTAAAACTTGCGAAGTTTATGATAGTTTTCATTCATGATAGTCTCTAGCTGGGCTTCCAGTCCTTTGGGACAATCTTCTTCCCCTTCAGTAATCTCTATCTTTTGTATGTTTGAATGCTTCATGGAGTCTTGTAGTTCTTTAAGTGCCTGTTCTGTGGCCTCTCGCTTCTTTTCTGCCTCTTTAACTATGCAGGTTAACTCAAAAACTTTATCTTCTAGCTCTGAGGTTCTTTCTTCTCCATGGTCTAACCTATTTTTGATATTTTCTACTCCATCTTTACATTCCTTGACTGTCTCCTTCATTTCCTTAAGCTTTGCCATAACCTTTCTATATTCTACATATCTCTCATCAGACTTTTGGTTCTGTCTTTCTTTCCATTTTCTTGTCCATTCCTTTTATTGTCTTTATCATCCATATTTTAAATTCCCTTTCTGTGAAGTCCATTAATTCTTTATTCTTCTTTAGTAGCTGCCTCATAGTCCTTTGGGGGCATTCCTCTGTTTTGGTTTTTCATTTTGCCCAAATTTTTCTGTTGGTTCCTTCTCATGTATTCTTTTTTTCTTGTTCACCTTCTTGTCCTCCTTTTTCCTTCTCACTGCTTCCTTTGCTTCAAATTACCTTGTCTCAGAGCTTAGGGGTGGAAGTGGCCTTACCCTGAGCAAAGCCAAACTCTTCCTCACAGCCAAATAAACAGAAGTCCTTCCTCTTGATGACAGTATGTTGCAATATGTCGCTGGGACACCAGGGTTTTTTAGGAGACAGAGAGCATAGACTACAACCTTTATGATCCCTATTCCAAGCTTAGTTGCCCAAAGTGATTGCCTGATTGTTTCCTTTCCATTCAGACCCTGCAGGGTTGGGATCTTAAAGCTCACAAGAATCCTTCAGGGGCAGGTCTCACAGTTACCCCTGACCCCATTTCCCATGGGGTGCAGGAGTCCTTCAGCCTGTTCCAAGATTGAAATATTGATCCCACAGGTGGAATTAAGACAGCTGTGCTTTCCCACAATGGAAGCCCCTGGCTGCCGATACCCTCTCAGTATGGCTGCCTTACCAGCCACCAAACCTATGGTAAGTCCACTCCAATCAATATTCAAATCTAGTTGCTGTATGCTACTCAAGTCTGCCCACTCTTCCAAGCTTTCAACTCAATGTGCAGCTTCCCCCAATAACTGAAAACTCTGGAAAGATTTCCTCCTATCTCAAACCTCTGCGGGGGGCTAGCTGATCCCAATTACTTGCCTAATTCATCAGATTTCCATCACTCCGGATCATATACTGTATCCAGCTTACCACATTCTCATTGTGTTATCTGAGCTATGACTCTGGGTAAGGTCCCTGCCAGGTATGGCTGGGTTCTCTTTTTCCCCAGTCATTCTAGGAGAGTTCAGCTAAATGAACCTTCTGGTCCACCATCTTGCTCTGTCCCTGCAGTTATGTTATTTTTAAAGACAATAAATTATTACCTCCATAAAGAAAATGACTACACATTGTTGTTTGGTGAAAGTGCTATTTAGCTGCTGTAATACCACTAATGGATAACTGGCAGCTTATTACAATTTAAAAATTTTATATAGAATTATTCTTTTTGACATCTTAAGAACAACATCTTGCTTGTTTCAAGATATATCTCACCTTGTCTGAAATCTGATTCAGAGGAAATAATAGATGGACTTTCACTGGAGACACTAAAGATGTCACTGTGGTAAGTCTTGTATCTTCGCATTGGTTCTAAAAGATTAAAATAAAAACATTACAAAGCAAACTCATTAGCTATTCCACATAAATCGAATAAAATGCTACATTTAAACTGGAACATTTTACACATTGCTTTAAATTTAGCAGATGTTGGACTGTATTCAAATAATGTTGTTCTGATTTTGAGTCAGTTTGGTGTACTGTTTAAGAGTATGGACCCTGGAGCCAGAATACCTGGGTATGAATCTCAACACCACCACCAGTTAGAGTGTGGCTTTAGGAAAGTAACTAAACCTCTCCACAACTTTATTTATTTTTTCAACCAAAAAGGGCATATAATAATAGTGTGTATCTCATAGGGTTATTGTGAGAATTAAATGAATTAACACACACAAAGCTCTTAGAACAAAGGAACAGAGTATATGCTATATAAGCATAACCATTAGCGAGCAGTTTAGAATGCTTACTGTATGTAATTCTCTATTAAATGCCACTTTGTATAAGTCAGAAAACCCAGAGATACCACCCCAAAGAATTTGAAAGGTAGAAAACAAGTACACAAATACTTAATTTGAGACGAGATGGTTAGTTCCATGAAACTGAGTGGAGAAGCATTGGAGATAGGGTTCTGTGTAGGCCTATACAGTGTGCTACTACGTATAAAGGGACAGGACCCGGGACAAGTGTGGACTACAATTTAAATTCTATCTTCTAAGCATTTTCTTTTTTTCTCCATCAATTCATTTTTACTTACTTATTGATTGATTATATAAATTTAAGTTACATAGATACATTGCACAGTGGTAAAGTCGGGGCTTTTAGAGTAACCATCACCCAACCAATGTACCCATTAAGTAATTTCTCACCCCTCCCACCGCCCTGCCCTTCACAATCTCCAATGTCTATTATTCCATGCTCCATGTCCACGTGTACATATTATTTAACTCCCACTGATGACTTATTCCCTGTCCTTCAGCACTGTCCCTGTCCTTGAGCACAGCTCCCCTCAGGCCTGCACTCCTGCCTGTCTCCTAAGTCCCCTTTATGCAGTCTTACTCTTCTCATATGATAATTCACATTACAGAGAGGCAAACTTTCCAGAAATGAAAACCTGAGTATACCCTTCTGTTTGTGAAACCTCTTTAAACTAGAGTCTTCAAAACAGAACTTAAAAACTCCTTAGCTTGGTATATAAAGCCTTTCATAATCTAGTCCTCAACGACATTTACAGCAGCGGCTCTGCATATTTTGAAATCACAGATTCATTTATGAGAATTGGTAAAGTATAGATCTCTTTCCCTAACCCAAAATTTATATATACACAAAAATTTAAATATAAATTAAACTCAATTCAGGTAAAAAGCCTTATTACCTACCATCCACTCCACCCACCCCCAAATTCTGTATTCACCTTTCTAAATTGGCAGATAATCAAAAGTATATTAACTTTGAGATTCCTTCCTGAAAGATGCTTTCTCTGGTAGAAATGCTGTCCTACTCCTTTACTTGAATATTTTTTCCCCTTTAAGAGAAGCTTCACTTCCTACCTAAAAGTTTTTAAGACCCCCAAAGTCTGCATTAGATAGTACTCTTTTACTTTCATATTTTTGATGGTTAAAAATTGCAACTCTTCCACTACTCTATAGTTCTCTCTGTACTTGTTTTTTTCCTCTACCTAAAGTTCTGTGACAAAAAAGATTTTGTCTTTCTTATTAATAATGGACTTTTAGTACTTAGCATGTACCCGATGCATAGCAAGCAAGAAGTGAACATTTCCTGAGTAAAACAATGAATATCCTCACGTTACATAATGATCACTGGTGACTTTCAAGAGAACTATTTTCATTGCACAAATAGGTCAGAGGCCAAACCAGAGAGGTTTAAAGAAGAACTACAGTAAGAAGTTGAGAAAATGAGTATACACTATTCTTTCAAGAAGTTTGAGAGTTTGGGAAAGGAAAAAAACATTTTAAAAATTGATAAGAGTTATCAGGGTCTTTTGGGGACAGTGGAATGTTTGTGCCTCATTTCAGACAATGAATAATATTAGGTCTGTGGAGTCAGGGAGATTGAATATGCAAATGGTAGTAGGAAAAACTAATAAAAACAAATGTGCTGAAGGCAATAGGAGATGGTAAAAAGAACATACATGAAATGGTTAGTTTGGTAAAGAGGAAAAATCTCTCCATTGTAAGAGAAATAAAGGATGGACACAGAAAAAGGTGAAAATACAGAGGGAATCCCAAGATACTCATGTCAGAAAATTGCCTTGTATATATTAACAAAAAAGCTAATGACTTCCTAGGAGGCTGGTCTGGCTGGAAGCTTAAGAAGAGAAAAGCAATTCTGTTGTGAAGAATGTTGATAAGGGTCAGTGAAAACCACATGAAAGCTTTCATGCAGCCATGAGGTTCAAGGGTAGGCTGGAATGCATGAATTTCAGTGGAACCAATTAGAATTGTTTCATAGATTTTTCTTGGCACTAAAGAAAGTAGACCATGAGACAAATCTAAATTTGAGGAGTGACATAGGTGCAGCAGAGTATCAAGGCAGGTGAGGAATTCTTTTTCGGTAGTTTACAAAACTGAGTACTGGGACTTCACACAATAAATTATTCCTTGTGAATGAATTAAATAGTTAAATGGCATGAAAAGAATCAGGCTGGGAAAGTCAGAATGGGGATGATGGGCTGCAAGAATTGAGAGGTCATTCTCAGACAAAGGATAGGAGTCATGTTGAGACAAAGCTTTAAACAGATGAGAGGGGTAGAAGAATAAATGGCCACAGACTTCATGGAGACACATTTGTGCATTGTTCCTGGGATAATGTTTACCTGCAGACTTGAGTTTGTCCATCTTTGTGTACAGTGAATGCGAATATGTACATATTAAGTAATACTATAATTAATGAAGTTTTAGAATTGAAAATCAAGGATTTATCAGTACTTTTCCCCTAAATGATTGTATTCTATCATAAGGAAATCTCATGGTAAAATAAATAATGAAAGAAAATTTTCTGGGCCAGGAGCAGTGGCTCATGCCTGTAATCCTCGCAATCTGGGAGGCTGAGGCAGGTGGACTGCTTGAGCTCATGGGTTTGAGACCAGCCTGAGCAAGAACAAGATCCCAACTCTTAAAATAGCTGCGTGTTGTGGTGGGTGCCTATAGTCCCAACTACTAGGGAGGCTTAAGCCCAAAAGTTTGAGGTTTTTGTGATCTATGACTCCATGGCACTCTACTGAAGATGACAAAGTGAGACTCTGTGTCTCAAAAGAAATTTTTTTTTCTATGCATCTAGAGCCATGATTACTCCTCATTTCACCAGTTTCCTTCTTTTTGACTTTCTATGAGTATTTAGTTTTCAGATGCAGAAAATGGAGTTTTAGGAAAGAATCACAGTATTGGAGATACAAATGGGTACAAAAGAGTAAATGGAAGTGTAAAATCATCCTAGATAAATATCACCAAAAAAGAAGCGCTAAACTGAGAGTATGGGAATATATGTATATAAACACATAAAACATGCATGAATATATTCTCTCCAAATATATTTTGTGGAACAGTCATGAGAGAATGAAAAGGTTAGAGACTAAAGAAGGATGGCCTCAGGAATTAAGATTTGAATAAAAGTCCAGTTATAGAGATTATGTAATCATATGTATATACTTTGAAATTAGAAAATGTCCTTTAATTTCTAGTATTTATCTAATTTATCATAATTAAAAATATACTATTTTTCAAGAATATTCTATTTTTGGTAGTATACAAGGTATAAACATCAACCAATATTTTATTACCCTTTAACTGTAATCTCGTCCTTTGAACAAAATGTCATACCAACTCTAATATCATATTGATTCTATTTATACAACAATAATAAAGAAGTTTTTGAATAGCCTAGTGTGTTTTGTCCTAAGTTCTTGACAACTGAGAATCGCAGTTTCTACTATCACTTACACTTAGCACTTTTAATATATAAAATTGTGGCATGCAATCATGAAAACTACACTTTAAATGTTTAGGAGATCAGACCAATTTGAAGATTTGCATCATATTCTGGGGCTTACATAAGCCACTTCAGATAAAACACTAAAGTCAACAATTTTCAAACTAAAATGAATCAAAGCCAGCACAAACTATGATCTAAAAACACTATTTTAAAGTAACACATAATCAAGATTAGACAAGTAGTATGCAGAAAGTGAGACTTAGCCTTTTGCAACAGCAGGAACTAAATAGCCACTCTTAGCTTGACATTTCTTTACCCATACAAGTTTCAAAGAGAACTAAATAAAAATGACTGTTTTTATAGTGTAGAACTATAAAGTGTTTTAAAACCCCACATTTTTTTTAAAATTTCAAATTAATAAGAGGGCACAAATTTTTAGGTTACTTGTTCTCACTTCCAGGGTAAAGTTCCTATTGTTAAAAAGCCCCTTACCCAGGGGGAGTGACACCCTCACTATGTGCACATTGAGATCCTGCCACAAGCCCTTGCTCCTTCTGCCAGTGGTCCCCCTCACCCCCCGTACTAGACTATATTTGTGTTTTATTGTTCATATGAGCATGTAATTGCTTGTATAATGGTTTCATATTAGTATGGAGTACACTGGAGGATATATTTCAACTCCACCCAGGTAAATGTAAAAGATATAAAGTCTCTCCAAAAAGAGAGTCTCCATTTCTTTTTTAACAGCTGAATAGTATTCCACAGTATACATAAATCATAGTTTGTTGATCCATTCATGGGTGATGGGCACTTAGGTTGCTTCCACGACTTGGCAATGATGAATTGAGCCACAATACACATTCTGGTGCAAATGTCTTTGTGGTAAAATGATTTCTGTTCTTCTGTAAAACCCCACATTTTAAAAGATGTGGGCCCTAATAAATATTTCAATTTTTAAACAAACTAGAGAAACACAAATAATAACATTATTTAATAATAGATTAAGTGATCTTACCTATGCTTCCTTTTTAGGAAATTAATGCTTGGAGGTTAGAGACTGCACTTTTTACGTGTTTACTACAGACCACTGTATTCTACATTGCACCATATTGTAACCAGTAGAATATATTCTAAAATCTCTTGAGAGCTAGACATGATGAACACAACTTTTAACCTAGGCAAACAAAGTTCATGCAAGAGGGAATGTATGTAAGTAAGGATACGTGGAGAAATGCTCTGTAAACTGTTAATCACTCCACAGATAGAAACTCTACAGACACAGTAGGAATGGCAAAAAGAACAGTTTCTAGTTCCCTTTTTGGCAGTCTTGTATGATGTTGAAGTCACATATCTGGGCCATGATTTGGGTTTAGGTTCACTGTACAGTGATACAGCAGAATACTCTAGGATTCTCTGTTGTTATGACTTCACTGTCCCTTCTAAAGCCTTCAAAAGGTGCAAAACTTAATAGGAAATTTATTATGGGGATGTAACTTTATGGACACTTGACATTTGCTGGTGGTTGACTAGGTTATGAATGACAAATGTGTGATTTTATTCTTAGAACTGAATTACACAGAAAAGAATGAGACAGGATTTCTCCTCATTAACTCATATCTGAAATGATACCACTACAAATAGAAAAAGTCCCTTTTTATATTTTAATAGCACAATGCAGTATTCAGTTTATATTAGTAAACAGTTGAGTATCAATTACATGTTAGGTCTAGTAGCAGATGCTAAGGATATAGCCACTAATTAGATTAGGCCAATTTAAAAACATAGGCCATCATTCTAAACTATGAAAGAGAGAAAGATTCCTAAACCAGGCAACACCTGAAAGTTTTGACAGTCTTATTAGCAGATTGATGCATAAAGGCATGGAAATATAAATCTGCCTTTAAAGGAAAAAAGGTCATTTTATAAAACGAAAAGGACACCTACACTCAAATGTTTTATAGTGGCACAATTCATAATTGCAAAGATGTAGAACCAAGGCAAGTATCCATCAATACATGAATGGACTATTAAATGGGTATATGCATACCATGGAGTACAACTCAGTCATAGGAAAAAATGGTGATCTAGCATCTTTTGTGAAAACCTAGATGGAACCATTCCTCTAAGTGAAACATCACAAGAATAGGGAAACAAATACGTGTACACAATATCAAGTTGGAACTAATCAATCAACACTGAAGTGCACCTGTGGACTTAAGTAAGTAAATCTCAGTGAAAATCAAACTGGGGGGATGGGCAAATCACACCTATTGGGTACAATGCATAGTATCTAGGTGAAGGGCACACTTACAACTTTGACTCAATTTGTCCAAAAAAAAAGTATGTAAACAAAACACCTCTACTCCCAAATATTCTAAAATAAAAAAAGAAAGAAAAGCATAACTATACAATACCACTCAGAAACAGAATTACAAAACATTTTACCACATGAGGACATTCAGTTTTACCAAAATGATGTGGAATAGGTTATTGGAATTGAAGGAATTTACTGAATCTAGATACCTTTGATTTTTGCCTTGGTGGCAATTATTAGAAAGAAACAAATGAAATTCTTATTAAAATACTGCCTTGTTTTCCATAAAAAATAAAAATAAAATAAAATTGCCTTTACATAGGTAGGTAGATAGGCATACATACACATATATGTATACATATACTATTTCTTTATTTCTCTCTATACACAGAGGTGGGAAGGCAGAAAGGGAAAAAGGGAAGGAGACAAAGAAAGAAGACAGGAGGGGGGAGGGATAAAGGGGGAGAGGGAGAGAGACAAAGAGAATGTGCATATGGTGTGGGAGTAAGGTCTGAAATGGATATGCTAAAAGATGAGACTAGAGAGATAGAGTCATGGAGAGTATTAAGCACGATGTCCTACGGAGTTCAAATTTTATCCTGCTTAGGTGATGGGATATTATTAAATGGCTGATGGCAGAGAAGAAATGTATTCAGACTTGCATGGCAGAGAGACAAAGGGACTGAGATAAAATGAAGAAATATTTAAGGTTAAAATTGCTGAGTCTTAAAAACTGCAATGATACTTACTTCAATTTTTCTTAAGACATTTCAATACATACTTCTAAAGTGGCCAACCTGGGTCTATGTGAATCAAGATTTAAACTAGGTCTTTAATTTCTGACCAAGTCGCCTATTATTTCTATGGACTCTATTATGTTATCATGAATGTAGACACTGGAAAGTGTATGTTGGTTTCACCTTTAACTTTTCTTAGTGTTTAAAATGCAATTTCATTTTCCCACATGGATAAAACAGAAGAAGAAAATACATGTCTATTCTCAGTTGTTTAAATAATATTCTTATTTATTGCTCACCTCTTCTCAAATGCTTCTAAAACCAGTCTTACTTCATTTTAGTGTTGGTATTTTACACTGGACTAATTTTGTGTATGAATGGTCTAAAGCGGAAATGTCTAATATGATGGCACTAGCCACCTGTGGCCATATAAATTTAGTTTTTAAATTTTTTTAGTTTTCCTAGTGAATCACTGAACTATGTAAATTTAAAGAAAAATAAAATATTCAGCTCTTCAGCTGCACCGCCCACATAGCAGGTGCTCAATAGTCACCTGTGGCTAGTAACTACTAAGTTGGACTGTGCAGATACAGAACATTTCCTCCATGGAAGAAGTGCTACTGGACACATTGGTCTGAAATATCAAACTCTTTAAAATCCAGCCCTAAAAAAATAGCAGACACTTAATTCTTCCTAAGATGTTGATTCTACCTATAACAGTGTGTTCTTCAGGGATACCAATATATGTGCATTTCAGTAGAATAAATTAAGTCAATCACTAACTGAAAGACATGTGATTTTGGCAATATCACATGAAGTCCCTGATTATTCATATTTGCTTCTGTAACTCTTTATTTCTGTGGAACTAATATAAATAAAATAGAAACTGAGTATTATTTTAGTTCTTTTGCTACTCAAAGAGAAATAAAGTAAAGAAATAAAAGTTGAAATAGTTCATCTTTATCAGTTTGGGATTTTAAAAAAGAAAGATAAATTTTGAAAAAAAGTATCTTTCTCTATAAATTGTAAGATATTAGAAGTATCACACATGATGAGCTATAACATTTATGAATTCTTCCCCTTGCTGCTCTTAAATGTATCTATAACAATGCAAAGTTTGAAATTTACTCTTCTCAGATGAAACATTAAGGTCCCTCAATAATGAGAATGGGCTTACATACTTGAGTGTTTACATATATCTAGTTGCACAGCACAGAGTTTAAGCCATATTCACATGGCAGTCCCAGGATGACAAAACTGGGCTAGGAGTAGAGGTCACAGCACTACAAAGCAGGAAACAATATTTAATTTTGATGTGAAGTACACTGACTAACAGTTCATTAAGTAAGTAACATTTAACCATAGCCACTTTTGTAGACATTAGTTTTATCTGTTCTTCATAATTTCCTTTCTAATATTGTGCAGCACACAGAGGAGTTATGACTGTTGGAACCAAAATCTATTTATGGTCCCCACCCAGGGTGTGGGAGCACTATTCATACTACACTCACAATACTGGTTCCAAGTCAGTCTCTCATAATCAGGAATCTGCTGCCAATCCACAGAGCCTGAGATGGGCTGTTTATGGTAGGTGCATCACAAGAGAGACAAAGGCATTTGTAAGATACTCCTATTAGAAAACAGATAACTTCACAGATCTTGAGATGGACTAGAAAAAGGTAGAAAAGAAAATACTGAGAATAAGGAAGAAAGGAAAGAGAGAAGAATCAGTCCTATGCTGACAGTGGGCAGGGAAGAAGTGGGTTTAAAAGAATACAGCAAAAACAGAGAAAGTGATAGCAAATTTTAAAATAAGTTTCTGTAAGAGAAACCTAAGTTATATTTCTTCCTATTCCTTTCCTACTGCTGTATGTTTGTGGACAACTATCTGAAAGGTTAAGTATTAACTCAAAAATCACCATAATAATTGTATATTTACAATTTTCAATTTTAACTATGATTTTTTCCTTGATATCCTTTTTATTCCTAACATTCTCCTTTTGTTCTGAAAGAAATCAAAGCATCAATGCTAGTTTACTCCTCTGTTGTCAGCTACAGGACTAACCACCTTAAAGATCCTGCCCTAGCAGAATACTATCAGATACTATCCACTACAATATCATATGAAACATAACCCATCTTAAACCCTGTGCATAGTGCTTTACTGCAGAAAGAACCAAAAATGACTCATTTGTAGCCTTTTTTTCATAATAAATACTATCTCATTTCATTGTATTAAAAATGATACAATTTTATTAAGAAGAGATTTCAGGGGCTTGTTAGGCAGTTAATTGAATGTCCAACATTCCAGCTGGTAAAAAAAGTTTTCCCAACAATGCATTGAAATGTTTAAGGTCTCCTGAAATCAGAATGGCAGAGTGAAAGAACTTTATTATGGGGCCCTAGAGACCGAGATTCAAAACATAGCTCTGTTATGAATTATTTATCTCCTTTGGCAATTTAGTCTACTTTTCTGGACCTCTGAAAATGATCTATTTAGTTTAAATGGTATCCAAATTCTTTCTAGTTCCAAATTCCACGATTTTAAGGTCTGTTATCCCCTGTACTAGTTGGCTGACTGTTGATGCTAGCTGAGGAAATGCTATGGAGGTGATTCTCTTTCAAGAGGATGGGGCCTGGACTTAGGAAAAAGACATGTATCAGGGGTTGAATGAGACAACTATTTTTCCTTCCTATTAACTCAATGACCCTCCTTGCACATTGAAGAACAAACTGAAATTCAGCAATTTTGTTTCTTCTAGTTTTATATGAGTTACCTGAGTACTACTGGAACATATCTTTAAAAAGAAATTTAGAAGTAACATTGTAAGTAGTAGTAATTCTCAGACTAAACCTCTGAAAATCCATAATGGAAATGTGCAAGCTCCAAAATGATGGCAATTCTACCATTAACTAGTTACATGATGTTGGTTAATTGTTAAAGTTGTATAAGCTCAAGAAAAAGTTTAGACAACATGTGCTAGAAGACCTCTTCTAATTCAACAATTACTGAAACTCATCAGCAACTGACAATTTAACGATCACAAAAATTGTCCAGAACATTTATTTTTAAGTTTTAAAATGCAAATATTTATAAAGGAAATGTATACAATAAAATGTACATTAATGACATTCACTGTTCTGCTTGATTTATCACACTTAAAAAGGATACAGGGGGTCTACTTTCCATGACAATTAAATGAGATAAATGGGATTTATATGATTTTCTACTCTTTGTTTTTTGAGACAGAGCCTCAAGCTATTCCCCTGGGTAGAGTGCTATGGCATCACGGCTCACAGCATCCTCCAACTCCTAGGCTCAAGTGAGTCTCCTGCCTCCACCTCCCAAGTAGCTGGGACCACAGGCGCCCGCCACAACGTCTGGCTATTTTTTGGTTGCAGTCATCATTGTTGTTTGGTAGGCCTGGGCTGGATTCCAACCCGCCACCTTAGGTGTATGTGGCTGGTGTCTTAGCCACTTGAGCCACAGGCGCCGAGCCTGATTTTCTACTCTTTTTTGTCTTTGATTACTAGCTAAATCTTTATATACCAATCTGCACTCTTGTTTGCACAGCTAAGACAAATTACTTCACTTTCAGAAAAAGACAGCATAGTATAAAGCCAGTAAGTTACTCTAAATAACTGCTAAGAATTAGAGTTTTTGAATTCTAAATCTCAAATATTTCTTTCAAATAATGTTTTTAGTCTAAAGCAAATAATCATTGTTATTTGTAAGTTACCACATAATAATGGGAGGTTTATTTAAGGTGATGTATTTCCATAATAAACCATCATTTTTAGGGTTTGTTAATTTAACTTGGTTGTAAAATATCCTTTGAGGGAAAAAATGGGTAGGTTCTTTGTGACATCACATGCGTTTGAAAATTCTTCAAAAGCTATATTTCAGGATAGAAACTTTCCTGCATCAAAGAATATAAAGCATATTTTCTTTTTTAAAAGAAACCTTTCCTTTGCTTCTGTATCACATAAAAAATTTTAAATATCTAAATCTGGAAATATGTATAATAAGTAGTTATATTTTAAACAAATGAAACCCTACGTGGATTATGCATCACTTTTGCAGATATAAAGTCTACTTGAGTTTTCCTTATACACAGATGTAATAGATGACCTGAGAAGATAATAGGATCATGTGCTACAACAGTCTAATATGTTACAGGTAGAAACCTGTTACATAGTCTAATATGTTACAATAGAAACCATCTATTCAAAAATATATTAAAGATTACTATAGCATAATTTAACATATTAAACATATTTCTACTAATGTTTGATGTCTTTCCTGTTTAACTCTCAAACCAAGGTTTAAATGTAAAAAAAAAAAAATGCTCAAAATTCACTAATACATTCTTAACCAAATATTAAAAAAATAAGCTTTGAAACTAGATTATACATGAGAATTATGATATTAATATTCACATTTTAAAAAAGATACTACTCAACCTTTTAAATGTTAGAAATAGTCAACTAGGCTGATATGTATCTTCACTGACACTATAATGATTTTATCTATTTGAACCATTGGGGGCTATTCTTCCCCCCACATATACACAATGGATAGAATTTCTTTATGTAAATGTCTACATGAGACATAATGTCTATAAGAAGGCCAGATTACATTATTGTTCATATACTAGCTGTTGTGCAACCCCAAATAGGCATGAAAGGGAAGATTTTTGTTAAAGCTATAGGAAGTACCCACTATTTGCTGTCACAACTCCAAAAGTTAAATATTGAGATTACGTGTAAAACAAACTTCTAAATTTTTATTTCCTATCTTTGAAAGTTTTCAGATTAAGATTATATACAACCATTAGACAGTGTTGGCTAATTTTAAAAAATGCATGTTATATATAAATCTATAATATCAATTAAGTAGTCACTAATTCTCCCCATAATCTAAAATTCTTTACTAATTTGCCATTTATGAATGGCAAAAAAATTGCCTCTTTTACTGTAAGTGAAGCACAATTTAGTATGCTTTGCTTCAGATCAATGCTTAAAACTTAAGTAACGGGACAACAGACTTTTAGAAGAATAAAGGCAGTCTATGAATCAAAAATATACTGAAACAACTTTAAAGATGAATATGAACTTTTCTTTGAACTAGAAAGTACCTTAAAGTTCCCTTTAATCAGTTATGTCTTTGGATTTGTCTAGGAGTCAATGGTAGTTATAAAGCTTTAATCTTAAAAATGTATAGAATTAAACTGAAAATTCTCTTCTATTGGTTTTCTCTTGTATGTATTTATACAAAAGATATCCTCTATATGTGTACAACATAATTTTATTATATTCAGTATACTGAATTTTGCGTGTGAATGTGGTGTTTTGAATAACCAGAACTTTGGAATAACAAGCATAATATTTATGAAGTTGCTTTTATGCTCCTCATAATAATAATATAATATGAATCACTTTACATTCATTACATAATTAACCTATTTTTGCCACATCCATTTTACAGCTGGGGTAACTTAGACTTGGAAAGATGAAGACCAAGTAAAGATCACCTAGCTACTAAATGGAGTAACTAAATCAGACTTAGGCTGTCTGACTCTACATCTACACACCTAAAGAGTACTTATGCAGCCGTTAAGAAAGATGGAGACTTTACATCCTTTGTGTTTACATGGATGGAGATGGAAAATATTCTTCTTAGCAAAGTATCCCAAGAATGGAGGAAAAAGTATCCAATGTACTCGGCCCTACTACGAAACTAATTGATAGCTTTCACAGGAAAGCTATAACCCAATTTTAGCCCAAGAATATGGGGAGAGGGGAAGAGGGAGGGAAGAGGGAGGGGAAAGGAGAGGAGAGGGGAGGATGGGTGGAGGGAGGGTGATTGGTGGGATCACGCCTATGGTTCATCCTATACGGGTACATGTGAATCTCTCTAAATGTAGAATATAAATGTCTTAACACAGTAACTAAGAAAAAGACATGAAGGTTATGTTAACCAGTTGGATGAAAGTATTTCAAATTGTATACAAGAAACAGTACACTGTACCCATGATAGTATTAATGTACACTGCTATGATTTAATAAAAAAAGGGAAAAAAAAGTATAGATTCAAAACTTTATTCCAGATTAAGCAGATCCTAATCTCTTAGAAGTATGCCCTAATTTTGTTCTGTGAAGCCAGTGGCTGGGGAAGCACCTCACCATCACCATGCTATTTCGGCTCCTTGGGATTGCTGATTTTGATTAACTGCTCATTTTTATAAACCAATTATATACTGAAGCCTACATGACAGATGGTGCTGTGGAAGATTAAAAGAAGTAGAAAATATGTCTCCTGCCCTTGAGAAGCTTACAATCTAAAAACATACTACCCAAAATAACTAGCAGCTCTGCAGTGATCAGACCAGGCTTATTTGGTAGGGATAACTTTGTGGAAGCAGAGTACATTAACCAGGATTTTGGTGGAAGGAAACACAGAAATTGACAGAGAAGAGACTAATTTGGGTTCCAAAGTTTGGCAGTGAAAATACGACTTGTGGAATGATTTAATAACCCTTTTTTATTTCAAAACACAATTCCAAATTCAATTCAATTCTCTCTCAAACACACACAAAATTACTGACCTTCTACATTCATGGCTTCTCTCAGAACCTGAAGTTTCTTTTGTCTCTCTCGGATTCGTTCCAAAGCACTTGATATTGCTGAGGAGGTGGGCAATTCTCGAGTGTGATACATTGGATCCATTTTCTGAGGGCCAAAGATATCCAAGGCTATACTTCCATCTGAGTATCTTGCCTCCTTTTTTCTAGGAGTGGTTGAAGTACGCACTGTAACTGCCTCAGGGTGACAGCACAGGGATGTGCTAGGCTCTCCAGAAGAGAAGTCTCTGTCAGCTGTACAAAGCAAGTCCATGGATGAAGCCCAAATTTTCTTCTTAGGAAGCACATCAATGCCAGGGATAACTTTTTTTTCTGGGCCACTGGTTTTGAACTGGTAAGGGGAGCACATATTTTCAGATTCTTCATGCCCAGAATTATTATTTGATAAAATGTCCTTGAGATAGTCTTCCTTATCTTGTGAGTCTCTGATAGACAGAAATCCCATAGATTTACTAAGCCCTTTGTTAAGAAAGGTCTGATGAGAGAATGGAGACTTGTGTATATCTAGTACATCAGAAGTAGAGCTTCTTCCTGGAATGATAAGAATCTATCATGTATGCACAGAATTTTTAGAAAATAAATTGGAATGTAACCCACTATTGACAATAAAAGTGGAGATAATTTCCTACATTCTCCAAATGGAAGATCAGAGATAAAATAGGATAGTGGTAATGGTATTAATAAAAGATGGAAGAGATGCAATGTCTGCCTAACTTTTCCTACTCCAATCTCACTTAATAAAATCAATAATATTTTGAACTTGCTTTTTGAGTGGTATTATTTTACATTCATCAACAGTGACTTGTTTGGTTTAAAAAATAGGCAGAAATTTCTGATACTATCTGGTTTACCCAAGAAATGATTTGGAGCAATAAAAGAATGCATAATGAACTACTTTAACTTCTACAAGTATAACTCAAACATTTATCAGTATAAAGCCCTTGTATTCTAGTCCTTTAAATAAATATGTTTATAGAATAAACAAGGAATTTGTGCAATATTCTGGATGGAAGTAAGATTGCAGCATTTGAATGGCTGGGCATGATGGCTTATGTCTCTAATCCTAGCACTCTGGGAGGCTGAGGTAGGTGGATTGTTTGAGCTCAGGAGTTTGAGGCCAGCCTGAGCAAGAGTGAGACCTGTCTCTACTAAAAATAGAAAAAGCCAGGCATTGTGGTGGGCGCCTGTAGTCCCTGCTACTTGGGAGGCCAAGACAAGAGAATTGCTTAAGCCCAAGAGTTTGAGGTTGCTGTGAACTGTGACACCATGGCACTCTACCCAGGGCAACAGAGTCAGACTGCCTCCAAAAAAAAAAAAATTGTAGAATTTGGAATTCTTAAGTATCAAGGTTTTATTATAATTAGACATGTCCTCAAAACATTTTATTGGGACTGAAATGTAGATTATTTGATTGTGTTTAAGTTGTATAAGAAATTTAATTTTTCATAACAGACCATCATGCACTAAAATAGTTTTTTCCTCTTGCAGACACTATATCAATACTTTTCAATTGTAACAAAGTAGAATGGCTTACTGGTTTTAACTACATCAAGGACTAAAGAATATGAAAGAATTATATCAGTAAGTGCTAACTAAATTCTCAAAGATACAAGGTCTAAAAATTAAGTTTGAGAATTCATTCTAGAAAAAGTGTTGAATATCACTATGGTCCCCTTTGAAGTATATTCCTCTTGGGATACTATGAACTGATGCCAGTGCCTAGTCCACTCTTTAAAGCAGTTTTGGAATTTTTTTCTGGAATGCTATCAAAGCAGTCATCACAGAGACGTGACAATTATGTTTGCGAACTCTCCACCTTGCACATATGCTGGTGGCACTATACAAGCTACTTGGTTTACAGAGTCTCACAGCTGTGTTTGTGTAGATATGTTGGTGGTATCTTGCTGAATGGTGTTCATTATTGTTGTTGCAAGTTTTCGTGTGCCATACGATGACAACTCTGATAGTCATTCCAGAAAAAGAATTCCAAAATTGCTTTGAAGGGTGGACCAGGCACTGGCCATCCATTCATAGCTTTCCAAGGGCAATACTTTCAAGGTGACGATAGTGATAATCAGCAGTGAGGTATATAGTCTCTTTTCTAGGGTGAGTCTGCAAACTTAAATGTCAGACCTCATGTGATTATTTCCAATTCCTCTACCATCCTCCACCCTCAATTATTGCTTGACTAGGATATTGCAATGGCCTCCTAATAGGTCTCCCTCGTTCTTCTATTATCCGTATCCAATTATTCTCCACTCAGCAGTCAAAATTATCTTTTAAAATGTAAATGTCAAGATGTTACTACCTTGCTTAATAAGTGTTCATAAGGCATACTATTGTACTTTTAATAAAATCTGAATTCGTTTGAGTCTGCCACTTGAATTTTTTTAATCTCATCTCTATTTCCCTCATTCTACCCAGGTAACAGGTTTTTCTCTGTTGAGCTCTCTTATATATTAGGAACTTTGTACATAGTTTTCCTCTGTCCTGAATTATCTACCCTAGACATTTCTCACGAATAGTTCTTTTTATCCTATAGTTTTCTTTTTAATATGATTTCCTCAAATAAGTCTACCCTGACATAATTGTAATATAAATAGATCACTTTCCAAATGTATCACAAGTCTATTCCATTTGTAACAGGTAAGTTGATCACTGTCTTTTAGGTCATTAGTGTTTACTTACAAGGTATGAATAGGCCCTGTTTTCTTAAGAGAGCTATGCCTTCTCGCTAGCCATATGAGACTAAAACTAATTGCTAATAAAGTGGCTCTTGATAACTACTGCTTTATAGATGCTGGGTTTGTATTGTTTTAGTACAAAGCAATTAGATATCAAAATATTTCAGTCCATGTTTACTAAAAGTCCAGGAGGTTATCATTTTAAATTCTGTAAGATAGTACAAAATTAAAATGAAAGTACTTCATTTAAAAGGTTTCCCTAATTTTCTATTCTTTTTCTACAACATATATCAATTTAAGTGTGGTTCAATTTCCTCTGCATGTTTAAAATCACATTATAATGCTAATGAAAACTCATGATAATAACTAATAAAAGATGATTTTGAGTCATGATTAAGATGTCTTCCGGTGACCAATAGGACCAGGAAAGGGATGGCAAAATAGAGGAGCTAGAAAGGAAGAAAGCTGGGGAGAACAGTTATCCTCCTGAGGACACTGGGCAAAAAGCTGAGAAAGTGTGAAATAAAATTCAAAATGATACATACACACATATATAACACACACACACTTGTCAAAGATGGTCTGAAGTAAAATTTTAAGAGCTATGAACCACAAAAGTACCAAAGGGAGAAACTGAGTATGAATGAAGAAAGATAAAGCAAGTGGTCAAAAAAGCGATACTTGGAACTAAATGGTTTCTCCAGTGACTGTTAGCCTAACATTGCTTTTGTAAGGAGACACATATTTAGGTATGATACATAGGTACATTGTAGAGAGGTGGATTTCAGCTGGTACAAACACACCATTCTTAAATCAAACATTCCTAACTGGTAGAAATCTCCCTGCATTTTGCTGTGTTAATGATGCTCACTACCTTAAACTATACAACTATGTAATTGCCTGATTAATACTTCAGAGGTTGATAAAGTTTTTATCGTCTGCGAAAGAGGTTTCTTTAAGTGAAATAAAATATGTAATATTTTAATAAAAATTCAGTTTTAACATTTACAAATCCCACTAAACAAAGAGATGACATACTATGTGTTTAGCATCATAGTTGTTTTTATGTTGCCAAAGCACTAGGGGAAATTTTTCACTAATCTAGGAAGGTAAAATCAGAATTCAAATATAGAATGTAGCCATGTAAGTTAGGAGAAACATGGAATTCTAGACTCGTATTTATTACATGCTTATGTCTGCTACACCAGCCAAGATCATATACTGCTGTTAACACTAGCAGCACTGGTACTCTTAATAACTGTATTTCAGATTAGATTAAAATGCAACTTCTTCAACTGCTTTCCAAATCTTTCTAAACCTGTGTCCAGGCTATTCTAATTATTTTACATAGGAGGCAATAAATAACACTTAAATCATTAACTGAGCACATCTAATAGCTGTGCTCACTACCAATTTTGACCACAGGAATTAAACTAATGCTTTTTCTGAAAGTAGTGCTACTAGAGCTACTAAATACACAGCTTGCTAAAAAACTGAATGGGGGCTACTATTTCAGATAGAACATCCCTTGATAGTTCCTCCATCCTGGAAGAAGAGTTCCACTATACTCAAGGGGTACACAGGACCTCGATTAGGACTGTTTGTCTCACTATAGTAAAATTATCCACTATATCTGTCATCTCCCCCACTTGCTTCCCCTACCCCTACTTGGAGCAACAATGTAAGAACTGTGTCTTACTTGTTTTTGGATTTCCAGTTCCTAACAAAATAGATTCCAAAAGAATGCTTGCAGAATGGCTAATTTATTACACAACATTTTGAACCTTTTAAAGCCAATTTAGGTAGCATAATCTACCAGAATGATTATTGTCAACAGACCTGGGTTTTAACATTGACTTTCTACTCAAACCATGAGTTTCCTAAGCCACTGAATTTCCTATTTTTCATTTTCTTTATGTACAAAACTGTGGACATAAATTATACCTTCTTAGAGCTTACAGGATAAATGGACTAACACATATGAACTATGATGAGCTCCTCTCAACAAAGGCAATATAAAATCCTAAATTTTGGTTCCCTTTTCTATTTCTGCTTTACTTTTCTAAGCACATCATTTTCTACTGAGGGAGGATTTAAAAATTCTTTTCAAAGGAAATAATGAAACCAGAGGTCAGAAAAGGTTCCATAAAAGTTTTATATTTATTCTGTAATAAAAAGCACCACAATGTTCAAATAGGGTAAGTGGTGACTGTAAGTGGATTTTTTTCCACTTCTTGAGGAGACTGAGGGAGAGTTTTCAGACAACATTAGATTAGACACAATCATAAGCATTCACATTTGAAATTAAATTCTAAACATTTCCTTTTAGAGAATACATAGCTTGCTAAAAAGCTAAATGGGGAACAATAAATAATCTTTATTTGTAAATAAAATATTTTGTTTCTGTATTCCACGGAAAAGACTTCAAGGACATAAAAAAATCTTTGTAATAAAACACATACTATTTATATTAAATTGAAAAAAATACTTCTTTGAAAAGTACATTGTGTTTTAACTATTTTTGTTACACATAATTTACATTGTTCTAAATTGGACAGCATCATCCATCTCCCCTTACATGCAGACTCAAAAATTCACAGTATCTCTCAAAATGGCATTTCAATATTAAAAGAGGCTCCCCAATTCCCCATCTGTCCTCACAAAAGCATTTCAATACAAAAGAAAAAAAAAAAAGGAAAGAAAGAAACATGATATTACCAATATATCCAAGTTCTGAGGCACCATCACACTGATCAGATAATGGTGTAAGTTTTCACCTTAAGCTTGGCAGGAAATGTTTGATTTCTTTCTGCTCACTGAAGCCATTTTTATCAGTATTGGTAGTATTAAGTAACAAAGTTGGGGGAGACAACCCACTAGTTCAGGCCTTAGTTTCTGTGATAGATATCAGAGGTAAGATATAAGAACCTTTTAAGGTCATTTACTCATACATGAAAACTTTTACTAAGTTTTAGTAGAGCAATTAAATCACTATCAGGCGTCATCCCTAAATTTGCTCACTTCATCTAATTCTGTATCTCACTGCATATTTTGACATTTTCTTTAATGATGACTGTGGCTGGGAGCTTAACAAACTAATGCAATCACTAGGCTAGGATTTAGTTGATACACATTAAAGAGAATGTTTTACTACTCATGTAGTCTCACAGGGTTACTTTGCAGCAAGTCACCACTGACAGTCAAGAACTGGCACTGTCCAAGTGTCCTAGAATATTTTTTCTTTAAGAGATAATTTTTTACTCAAACTTTTGAAATTAGTGTCTGCTACTGACTACAGCTACTAATTACTTCTGCTTGGCAATGGCTATAATTATTATATTTGATTCTGTTGATTGAAATGAAGCTTTAAAAGGTAAATCAAAAGAATGTCTGTATAATACTATTGTGAAAAGCAATGGCTAAGAAGGTCCAAAAAATCCTCTTCCATTACTTGATCCAAACAAAGCTGTTATTTAAGTAATTTCTTACAATTCTATTGAGTATAGATATAGGGGAGATTTTCTTCTCCAATAAGGATCTTATTCTCTAATACAACTGTCATTGGATAAAATCAATGGATGGTCTATCTCAGGATTTAATTTCCATTAATTCTGTAGAGTCATAGTAGTCAATATTTCATCATCTGTCTTAGAATAGTCTGTTAATCATAAAAATTCTAAAGAACTATTATATAATACTACATCTTTTTTAGTGTTATAAAAACAAAATCACAAATAAAAGACATTAAAATTTGATTTAAACTTCTAATGATTTTTTTAATAAGAAAATGGCCTAATAATATGAACCCAAGGTTTTGAATTATGGTTTTTCTCTTTATTTTGCAAAAAACTTAGTCTAAAATAGGTTAAATAAATGTCATAGGGTCACACGTATATTAGTAAGAGTCTCACAATAGTGAGAGTATTAAAAAATTATAAATAGGCTCGGCACCTGTGGCTCAAGTGGCTAAGGCGCCAGTCACATACACCTAAGGTGGTGGGTTTGAATCCCCAGCCCGGGCCCGCCAAACAACAATGATGGCTGCAACCAAAAAATGGCCGGGCG
>NW_003852434.1:3604337-3612445 GCF_000181295.1 Otolemur garnettii
ATTGTGGCAGGCACCTGTAGTCCCAGCTACTCAGGAGGCTGAGGCAAGAGGATCACTTGAGCCCAAGAGACTGAGGTTGCTGTGAGCTATGACACCATGCCACTCTACCCAGTGCGACAAAGTGAGACTCTGTCTCAAAAAAACAAACAACTAACAAGTAATCAAACTATAATTCTATAACATGGCTACTTAATGGTAGAAAGTGATGATAGCTGGTAACTCCAGAAAGATTAAACAAAGAACAGGAAAGAAAAATAAGGAAGGAGGAGGAAGGGAGGTGGACGGAAGAAAAGAGAGGGAGAAACAAAATAGGAAGAAGATAAAAAGAGAAATAATATTTTTTTTTAAGTTTGTTTTGGCTGCCCATATTTAAGGCCCCTTACAATTTGTAAGGCCTACATCAATTTGAGGATCACTTTTTCCATTTCTACAAAATAAGACTATTGGAATTTTGACAAGGATTGTGTTAACTCTATAGATTAATTTGAGAAGTACTGATATTTTAATAATATTAGGCATTTCAATCCATGAACATAGTAATCTTTTTATTTATTTATTTATTTATTTTTTGAGACAGAGTCTCACTTTGTTGCTCTCAGTAGATTGCCATGGTATCCATCATAGCTCACAGCAACCTCAAATTCTTGGGTTCAAGTTATCCCTTGCCTCAGCCTCCCAAGTAGCTGGGACTACAGGTGCCTGCCACAATGCCCAGTTATTTTTAGAGATGCGAGTCTTATTCTGGCTCACGCTGGTCTTGAATTCATAAGCTCAGGTGATCCATCCTCATCAGCCTCCCAGAGTGCTAGAATTACAGGTGTGAACCACATTGCCCAGCCAAAAAATAAAATCTTTTAAATCTAATGTTTCACTTATTAAAGTGTTCGTTATGTCCCCTTGAAAAAGATGTTTTCAGCTCACTACTGACATTCATCTATAATTTTCTAAAATATAATTCTATTTTCTAATATAATTATTATTCAGTTCTAAAACAGAAGACTGAACATTTGATGGATTAACAATTGGCTGCTCTTCTTAGCACCAAGGTTCACATTATTTCCTATCTCAAATCCTAGTATAGTATATAAAGGGAAACAAATTTTTATCTATAAGAAGAAAGTGTGTCTCTATATATGGTGACACAAGCATAGTAAAGAAGCATTTGCAAACAAGGATAAAAATGTTTTTTTAAATTGCCATCAAGGCATTGTAAAAAGTTAAACAAGTTCACCTGTATGTTTTTTTTTTGCCTTCATATAAACTAGTAATAGTGTTAGGAAAGAAACCTGATCTAACCAGAACAAAATAGTTATTAATATATTGATAATATGAAAGCTAAAATAACTTAAAAAAATAGTCCTTATTCACAATAAGTAAAATGGAAGCACCAAAACACAGACTTAACTAGTTGTACCCTTATAAAACCACTCCTTAACAATTTTACTGCTTTTCTTTTGACTTCTTAAGCAGCACACTTGCTTAGGACACATTCTTTCCCATCAGGTATTAGAGTTCTGAATTCTAAAAACCATTTGGTTCAGATAATCAAGTGCCTATATTTAGTTTTCACATTGAGAGTTTCTCACATGCTTTGAGTAATATAGCTGTGCTCTGATGGTCTGAAAATTAAACATCTTAATTTTAAAATCTGTTTTACTAGACCATCTGGATTAGAATATAGATATTTAAGCAACCTTTACATTTACTTCTCCCTATCCCCCAAATCTAAAATAGTTCATTCACAAAATATTTTTGTTATGCTTACATGATAGTTCTCAATACTGCTTGATGAGAGGAGAATAAAGATAACTAGCAAAATCAAAAGTTTATTTTATAAATAAGCCAAGTCTAAAACTTAACATGGAAAAACAAATTGTCATATACATTTATTTAAATACTTTTATTTCAAATGTTTGAGATTACCATTAATTTCTTTAAAATCATAGGATTCAATTATATAATACTTTTCATAGGATTCAATTATATAATACTATTGATAAGTAGCAAAGCCACTATTCATCATTAGTTTTATTTACTGAGCATCATATAACCTTGTATTTGATAACTCCAAGTCATAATATTAGTCAGTCATGAAATGTAGTAGGTTAGTAAGTAGCATCTAAAAAAAGAAATAGAATAGAAAATATCAGAGTACAGCAAGAATAATGGTGTTTTCTAAAACTTTTATTTTAGTTGTGTTTATGTTCACAAATATATGTATGTGTTTATTTGGTCATGCTTTAAAACATATTTTTAATATAAAATACCATGATAGAACAAACAAATGATATTATTGATAAAACAATGATGGACAGGGAAATAATTTATCATGGAAGTACTGACTATATTAATAACATTTTCTGTAAAACCTTAATGAAGTTGTTTACTAATGTAGCTAGTTTTTATGTCTATTCCCTGCCTTTACTTGGCAGGCTTATGTTCTAATCATAGTCACAATTATCAGATTTCCAAACTAGGTAAGTATAGTTTTGTGAAGGAAACAATGGAATAAGATTGAAGCCTAGAAATTTCCTATTAACATACTCTTACCTGTTGGTAATCCTTTTCCTCTCAATCTGTCTCGAATAGCCTGGCTTCGATCAGACCTTTGTTCACTGTTACTGGAAAGTTGATCCGTCTGTACACAAGTAATCAAAAATCAAGTTTGACAAAAAACCTTCCTTTTGTATTCATGGTAATTGTCTGCAGAATGACACTAGTTAGACAGTTTTTGGAGCATATAACATTAAGACACTCCATGTCCTATTTTATGCAATAATTAATATTCCTTGGATAAGATTTATTTAGTCCAATACCAGCCAATTCATTTTCAGAAAATCAAAAGGCAAGAAACATAGCCAGGCATTGCGGTGGGTGCTCAGCTATTTGGGAGGCTGAGGCAAGAGAATCGGTTAAGCCCAAGAGTTGGAGGTTACTGTGAGCTGTGACGCCACAGCACTCTTCCCAGGGTGACATAGTGAGACTCTGTCTCAAAAAAAAAAGAAAGCAAGAAACAGTTACCAAAGAGTAATTTGCTAGCTAGGGAACAAAAGCAAATTAAGCAAGTTAAAATGAGTCCCATCTGAAAACAGTAAATTTAAAGTTTTGGGTGTTTTTGCCAAACGGATAACTATTTTCATCCCTCAAGTTAAATCATAATTTAAAAAACACATTAATTGTAGTATAATAAAGTTTTTTCATTATAACTAGGGATTGAAGGATTTAAATTCTTTTCAGAAATAATTTTCTAGGTTTTGGCTGCCACAAATTACAGTTGAGAAATACTAAGTCTAAATGTATACCTTGGGGGATGACAATTAAATTTAAATCAATGTTCTTTTGAATCCCCTTTACAACAAAATGTTTAAGTAGTCTTAAACTATCATAATAACTTTAACCAAGGGTATTTGTTTAAAATAAGCATGTCAAATTAGGTCAAACTAAAGGTTCCATTATAAGGGACAGAAAAGTTTGACAGAATATTAATTTATTCAGATGACCAATCAGAGGAAAAATGATATAAATGCAAGGAGCTATAAGTGGAAGGAGACAGAATGGTGAAGAGAAATTACTTAAATCTGGCACCAAAAGCATGGATACATGTTGTTTATTTCTACATACATAAACGCAAATATTTTTAATATTACTCCATTAGTGAAACTTGTTTGAGTATGATTGATTAAAAACTTAAGGCAATGTATTGAAGGCTCAAGCATTATGTTTTCTACCTGTAAGACTTAAATAATGTTATCATTCAAATTGTAAAAATGATGCTAGGCCAGATTATACTATATTACCAGTGACTGAAAAAGACAGTGAACATCCTGTATCTTTGGGAGTCCCTGTATTAAAGCCACCACTAATAATAGCTATATCAAGTCATTTCTGTATATCAGGGACTGCCTTAAGTGCTTTATACACTTTCTATTATTTAATCCTCAAAACAGCCTCAAATGGAAGATATTATCATCATACTATAAATAAAAGGAAAAATAGCAAAAAAAGTCTAAGAACCATAAAACAGCTTATCAATACTGAAATAATTATTTTCATAATTGTTCAGTAATGTAGGGGGTGGCATGTACTATTATTCCTATTTTACGGATAAGTACATTAGAGGTCAAAATATTTTAATATTAAATCAGTAGAAGAACAAGTTAGTTGGCCTGCTTTTACTCCACACAAATTAATTTTAAGTGGGTAAGAATTATGGTCATTTAGAATAAACTGCATACTAACTAAAATACTAACTCATTTGATCAGCTACTAGAGGCAACAACAGCTTTAAAGGAGCATGATGGCTGAAAGCATGGGCTTTAGGGTCAGAAATACTCAGGCTCCAATTATGTCTCTGCCATTTACAAAACATGTGGTTATGTACAAGTTATTTAATCTTTCTTGGCTTTAGTTCATCATCTCTAAAACGAGGATAAAATCATGTCTTTTAACCTAGTTGTTATGATGAATGAATATGATGATACACACAAACCACTTAGTACAGTGATTGGTATAAAGTAAACACTTAAAAAAAAAGTAGTTGTTGGAGTTATTCTGTCCAGTGACATCTAGGAGATTGGGAAGAAAAATGGAAAGGTAGGGAGGAATGCTATTATACTTAGCAATAATTGGCCTTTGTAAAACCAGGCTCTCTACATCCTGAATCCAATTGATCCCTCTACTGTTCTCGTTCACTAAATAATCCCACAACACACCCTATATCAGACTAATTACAGTTCCCCCAAATATATTCTGTTCTTTCCTGTTTCACAGCATTTATCCAGGTTTACTTCCGTCTGCCAAGATTACTCTAAGCCTACAGGATCTACATCAAAGTGCTATTTTTCAATGTAGTCACACTCCCCTCAAACTCTCATAGCTTTTAAATTTTTACTATGTTACTCTTCATAGCCTTCTTTGCATTTCATAATCAAACAACGGTTATAGCATTTTAGATAAGAGCTCCTAGATCATATTTTATTCAAATTTGTATCTTCTATGATTTTTTCTTTTCTTCATAAAAACATCTTCATTTGTTTAAAAGGGTAGTCAACAGGTACAGAGAAGCCAAAGTGAATAGCTTCAACACAATAAAATTAACATCAGCAGCAAATCCTCTTGCTTAAGACTTGAGAGACAGAGTGCATGTTTGCCAGAGTTCTCCACTGTTATTAAGGGGCACACACTATGCACTGTCCCTTCCTGGTAGGTTTCATATAGAGATGAGCAATATCCATTGTAATAAACTAAACAAAACACGAAACTTTTAAGGGATGGAAATTTGTTATGTAATATGTGCAATTATTGGATAAATAACATAATTTCTATGGAGGAATATTTCTTTATGCCAAAATAGAAAATAACATTGCTAGCAATTTCACTATTGGAGTAAAATCAACAAACCACACAAAGTTGTTAGAGAGGGTAAGGTGGAATAAAAAGTCCCTGGACTGACTCAAATCCCACAACAGTTCAGGTCTCCATTTCCTTGTCCATAAAGTTAAGTCTTGGAACATTAGTGCTATAAGAAGTTTGATAAAAAAGACCTCTAATGCCAAATAAGTTTGGGAAATGTTTCATCTATATGCCTGTCTCTCTTGAAAGTTAGTAATACAGCTTAGTGTGTATTGAAGACTCTTACCAGCTTTATCTTTGTTCAGAAAGAAATCACATGTAGAAATACAAATAATCAAATCAAACTGGAGCTGCTCTAGTTTAAGACAGGTAGTAGGCAACCAAGAACCCTGCTCATTCAGCCTATAATAAAATACCTCTATTCCTCTTCATTACAGAACTATAAAGGTTTCATGGAGAACCATTTACAAAGTTTTCACTTAGAAGATCTCTGGGCTTGTTTCCTATAAACTGGCAAAAATATGTGGAATTTAGATAGATTCCTGGCAGCCATCCAATATCTTCATTAATGCAGGGGAACTAAACTCTTGATAAGGGGTGATAAGGAACTGAGAGGAAACCAACAAGAACACTACATGTCAGCGGCAAATTTGTAACCCACACAAAGACAGAGGATCAAAGAGGAGGAGCAGATAAAGTGTAGATAGAGATTAGATATCCAAAAACCAAGGAGAATCCAGACTAAAGCAAATAGGATAGAATATAGTTTAAGAAATGCACAGCACGGGTAGGACTGTCAGATATTGTGTTTGTTTTTCTTGAGTTTAATATAGTCATCATATCCAAGATAAGAGAGAAAATGAGAGAGGTCTAGGGGTGATAGGACAGGGATATGAGCAGCACAGATCCTCTCTACATCCCAGATATAAGTGTCCAGAGAAGGTGGGAAGGTAAGGGAAGGTATGGAGAATACCTAGGAGATTGGATAAATAAATGGCCAAGAAAGAAAGATATGTAACCAAAAGGGAGTTCCAATTATTCTGAAGCCCATTTTACATGTTAATGAATTTTTCTCAGAACAACTTGCTAAAAGGCTAGATCTTAGGGAAAGACCTAAGAAAGGGGCAGAACAGATGTTTCTTGCTTAAACATGCTATGATTCTATGATTTGGGGGGAATAAAGTTCTAAAGGCAAAGTAACTCAATGGACTTCTAAATTTTAAGTGTTGTTTCAAATAATTTACATTAGAACAAAAAAATCAATTCTCCATTTCTGGTCTTTATAGAGAAAGGCTACCTATATGGTATCTTTAAAGAAAATTTTGTGATATGCTACTACATTTAAAAATATGACTATATTTACTTTTGCAACTATAGCTTACCCCAGAAAGATTTCCCAGAACCAGTTTTACCAAGTGTTTCACATAGGAAAATGAAGGTGCACAATTGCTATTCCTAATGTGGGCGCTGCAAGCATCCAGGACAGTCCGAACAGAAACTCGAGCATAAATAACATCCTCACACATTCCAAGAAGTATGCTATTGAGATGGTCTCCAAGCTTGATAGGCTGAATGTAAAGAAAGAAAAAGCCATGTTAACAAATATTAGTGTTGACTTGTCTTAGTCATTTAGGAAAAAAGAGAAAAAATAAATATTAGTCTTTTCTTTAAATGAAGCAAATAATTATAGAAATCACAGGAAGCATACTAAATATATGTCACATACTTGGAGGAAGTTAATTCCTTTTCTATTAGCATATATACCTTCCTGCATTTTACCTTTCCATAGCCCAGAAAAATTATTAGCAGAAGAGGGTTAACTTATACATCCCTAGATTGGAAGTTTTATAGAAAAACTCTAGGTCTTCTTTTTTTTTGTTATTGCTGGTATGATAAAGAAGTACAATTCTTTGGTTATTTAAATACTTTGATAAACAGTTACTACACACACATATACACACTCCCCATTGTAGGGGAATAAACTATTTCCTAATATTCACACATCCGACTTACATAATTTGATACTCATACAATAACTTAAAGGAGATTTTAAATATTGCCATGATCCAAGATCATTTAAATATAAATTCTCATTATGCTGGTCAGAAAAGCCAGGAAGTGAGTTTTTTAAAATTAGTTAACATATCTTATAGGATATTATATCTTAAATGGCCAATAAGCACACGAATAGGTGGTCAGCATCATTATTCACTAAGAAATATAAATTAAAACAACTACAGTAAGAAGCCACTACATGCCCGATAAAATGGTTAAAAATAAAATGTCCACTAATGCAAAGTATTGGTAAGGAGTGGAGCAACTGAAACTCACATCCATAATGGTAGTTTAAATTGGTTTATCCACTTTGCTTTAAATAAATGTCTTCCCTATAACTCTTCCACTTCTCATCCATTTGGATATTATTTCATCCTTTAGGTCTCAGCTTAGATGCAATGTTCTCTAAGAAACTGGTCCTCACCCTGCAAGTCTAGCCAGAGCCCCAATTCTGTTTTTTCATAGCACCTCCATTTTCCTTCACGGCATCATGTTGTTATTGACTATTTAGCTGTCTGCCTTCCAATAGCCTCCACAGGCATGGGTCACTATAGTCCTAAATGTCTAATACACTATAGTCCTACATGTCTGACACTAGGTAGATAATAAATACTTGAAAATTAGTATTAAATATTTCTTCTTTTTTTGAGACAGAGCCTCAAGCTGTCCCCCTGGATAGAGTGCTGTGGCATCACAGTTCA
>NW_003852434.1:3613037-3657662 GCF_000181295.1 Otolemur garnettii
TGCAGCCATCATTGTTGTTTGGCGGGCCTGGGCTGGATTCGAACCTGCCACCTTAGGTGTATGTGGCTGGCGCCTTAGCCACTTGAGCCACAGGCACTGAGCCAGTATTTTTCATGATGTAAAATGAAACCAAATCAAGTTGAAGAATACCATTTATCTTTTATATATCTTAACATATTCTAATTTTAATTAAAGCCTAAAATGCTTATTTCTTATGTTTAGTAAGAATAAATATATCTAATTATTTATAATAAAAAACTAGATATTTTTATTTTTGACTCCTAAATGCCTAAAATATAATTCTATATATATCCTTGCCCTGGTGAAATATAGCTGTTTTAAAATTTTTAATTACTACTTACTACTATATGTAGTAATATTATATATATTATTACTTACTATGTACAATATTATGAGTAGTAATATTACTACTTACTACTATATTATTATACTATATCATATTAATCTTTAGGAATCAAAATTATTTTAGAAAATAATGACTAGAAGCAGTCCATTGGTCATCTGAACTTAAGACCTCAAAAAGAGGGCGGCACCTGTAGCTCAAAGGAGTACCCATATTCTGGAGGCCCCATATTCTGGAGGTGGGGGGTTCAAACCTGGCCCCCCACCAAAAACTGCAAAAAAAAGAAAAGACCTTAAAAAGTGTTAATTTAATATCTGGGTCTGTTGTTGCAGGGGTAGTGAAGTATGTTTCCAAAATGCTAATAGAAAAAGGTATAGTAGAAACTCCACAGCTAACTACCTCCTTAAGAGTGAGGAGTTGACCTAATTCTCATCAACCAGACATGAACCATATCAGTACAGCATGCCTAATTCCTTATGTTGACCAAATTGTAACACTCCCATGTGTGGGAGGGTCAACTTACAGAGGTTCTACTGTAACTAAATTCTCTCACACTATACTCTGAAACTTAGGCTACTAGAGTTTTTGCATCAAAAAAGGTAATACTTTTACTTAAATCATCAAAAATATTTATAACCCTTTTTATCAGTCATTAAATTAAAGGAAATAAAATAAACTTTCATTTCTCTTGCTATAACTTTTGAAGAGGCCAGCTGCATTTCACAAACTGAATTGTTGAAACCAGATTAGCAACTGCTACAATTCTAAGAATAACTAAAATTTTTAGTACTTTATTAGTTCATTCTTTTTTTTTTTTTTGTCGTTTTTGGCCGGGGTTAGGTTTGAACCAGCCACCTCTGGCATATGGGGCCAGTGCTCTATTCCTTTGAGCCATAGGCACCGCCCTATTAGTTCATTGTGAAAGTATCACATTATTAATGTGAACAACCAACACAGAAATCCTCGCATGTCTGACAGCATGCTGTAGAACACATGTAAATATGTGGAAGAGCTTTTTTGAAAGTGTAAAATTGTGCAAATGTAAGAAGTGTGACAAACGTAAAAACTTGACTTACTTGGCTCTGAGGTACTTCGTGATCAGCCCCCCAGTACAATGTCATTCCAAGAGAATAAATATGGATCTATAGACAGAATTTTTAAAAATCATTTTATGGTAAAATAAAATAAAAAATTTAGTATGTATTATAAATTCAGAATTTTTGTTCCAAAGAAAATATAACACACTATATGAGAAATTCATCATTCTATATTTTGCATAAAAGTGTAGAGCTTAAAATAGAAAATAAGAGCATGAAAATTATTAGAATAGATTTTTTCCTAATTCCTCAGCTCATCCTATTTTTTTAATTTCAGGTTGTAGGCGTACAAACAGTTAGATTCCATAGTTGCCATTTGTATAGTTAAAGTCCAGTTCATAGGTGTGTCCTACACCAGGTAGTGTGCTACGTATCTGAGCAATGTATCTGTTGGGTGGGAATTTGCCCAACCCTTTCCTCATTTCTCCTCTCCTGTCCTGCTTGAATTTCATTGAGCTTTTCTCTCATGTAGACATCAACTTACTAGTTCCAATTTAGCAATGGGTAAATGTGATGTTTTTTTTCCATTCCTGTAATACTTCACTTAGGTGAATGGTCTCCAGTTCTATCTAGGTTACTGCAAAAGATACATAATCTCCATCTTTATTATGGCTGAATAATATTCCATGGCATTCTCAGCCCAACCTTCATGAGTATCATTTTTAAGCCTTTATTTAAAGTTTCTTTATGCAAATTCAAGTAAATATGAATATATATTCTTATCGCCCTTCTTTTATAAAAGGGTAGAAACTATAAATCACTACGTGCTTTGTATTTTTATCAACAGAGATATTTCCATATACGTGCTTAAAGATCTTATCTTTATTAAACTGCTGCATAAAATTCCATTATATGGTTGCAGCATTGTTTTTTTTTTAAGCCAATCTGTTATTAATATTCAATTAAGATTTTTTCAAACTTTAGTTATTATAAATAATGTTTCAACAAACAACCTTGTGATAAGTCTTTTTGTACATACAAATATTTCTCTTGAGCGAATTCTCAGAGATTATCAATGAAAGGATAAATCATCTATAATTTTGATACATATTATCAGATTCCCCTATATAGAATTTGTACCATTTTGCATTTCTACCAGCAACATGTAAGAATTTTTCCACAAGCCTTGTTCATAGAATGAGTTATGAAGGTTTGGGGTTTTGCCAATCTGAAAAGAGAGACTAAAATTCATTGCAGTTTTGATTAGCATTTTTCTCACTACAAATAGGTAGCATAGCACAGTGATAAGAGGCTGCATCAGAGGATTTTCCTTTTGCGGTGTTTGCTGGGGAGGAGGACAACATATGTTTATGTTCATAGGAAGGATCCAACAGGGAAACCTGGCAATGGGGGAAAGAATGTAGATTTCTGGAGCAACACTGTTGAGTGGGCAGGAGGAGATGGAAGCTAACGCACAGATGGAGTAGTTGACTTTACAAAGAAGCACAGATAGTTAAAGCAAGGACTAAGAAGTAAGGAGGCAGAGAAGGTGGGAATTTATGAGGGGAAGGTGGTGAAAGTATCTTGGGAAAAAGTCTCTCCTGACTGTTTTTACTTTTTCTCTGTGAGACAAGAGGCAAGATTATATAATCATCTTTCCTTTTTCCTTCTGTGAAGAGACTCAGAGCTAAACTTTTAGCCCATCTCTATCAATACTGAATTCTTATCATGTGGGTTTTTTTGCACCAACTTTCCTCTGATTTCATCTTATGTGCTTGCCTTTATTTCACTCTGCTCCTATTTTTCTTTTCTATTTTTAAATTCTATACACTGTTTCAAATCTTCCGTAAAAATCAGTGAGACATATGAGTAAAACTGGGTACCCTTCTTATAATCTCACAGCACTTTAATTTACTCTTTAGTTTCCTAAATTATAAAAGTTATTCCACTTTCCAATTATTTTCATGACTCTTAATTTTTAAACATTTAATTTTTTTATAATGACATTCAAGGGTTACTCTGATCTGCTTCCACTTCCACTTTGCAAGGAGATTTTCAAGTTTCCTTTCTGTCATCACTCCTTCCTTATCATAATTGAAACACTTCAGGACTACTAGATAAGTTCCTATTGGCAAAACACATCCTTCTGCTTCTCAACTTTTCTTGAGCTGTTCTTTCCACTGATATTTTTTCTCCATCTGTGTCAATGAAAGTCTACCCATCATTGATAAGCCAGAGATGATGTTTTCCATTATTATGCCATAAAATACTTTCAAACAGGATAAAACATCTGTATTTATAATAAAGCAATTAACTAATATTACTTCATTACATAGTTAGGTGAGTGCTTGTTTGTTTTCCTTGAAGGAAAGAGTTTTTTAAAAAACATTTTACTGTCCCTCTTAGCTACTAAAATTTGTGTGAAGTTCAAGATACCATAGTGCAGACTATGAGTATCACATTTCTCTTTAGACTTCTTTTCAAAGAACCTTGTAAACACCTTTTCAAAGAGCCTCAAGTGAGGCTGGGCACGGTGGCTCACGCCTGTAATCCTAATACTCTGGGAGGCCAAGACAGGTGGACTGCCTAAGCTCATAGGTTTGAGACCAGCCTGAGCAAAAGCAAGACCCCGTCTCTAAAAATAGCTGGGCACTATGGCAGGTGCCTATAGTCTTAGCTACTTGGTAGGCTGAGGCAAGAGAATCGCTTGAGCCCAAGAGTTTGAGGTTGCTGTGAGTTATGACACCACAGCACTCTACTGAAGGCAACAAAGTAAGACTCTGTCTCAAAAAAGAAAAAAATAGCCTCATAAAAAAAATTTTTTTTTGCTTTAGCATAAAGGATGAACTGCATTCTCAGTCATATTAATTTTGATTTGTGATATGGCCAGAACATTAAGATTCTTTATTATATGTACTTTGCAATATGCCAAATGAGTTGCTATATGTTAATAATTTATATATAACTATATAAAAATAAAATAATTTTTATTTTTATTTTTATTTGTTTATTTACTTATTTATTTGGAGATAGAGTCTTACTATGTCCCTCTCAGTAGAGTGCTGTGGTATCACAGCTCACAGCAACCTCAAACTCTTGGGTTTAAGCAATTCTCTTGCTTCAGCCTCCCAAGTAGCTGGGACTACAGGCACCTATCAACAATGCCTGGCTAATAAAATAATTTTTAAAGCTAACTTATATAATTGTACACTTGCCGATCAACTGTATATACAGTGTAATGGTTAGTTGCATCAACTCCACTGGAACAGATATTTAGCCAAACATTCCAGGTTTTTCTATGACAGTATTTTTGGATAAGATTAACATTTAAATCAGTAGACTGAGTAAAGCAGAATGCCCTCCTAATGTGGATGGGCCCCTTCCAATCAGTTGAAGGGCTGAAAAGAACAAAAAGGCTTACTCTCCCCTGAGTAAGAGAGAATTCTTTTTGCCTGCCTTTGAGCTGGGATATTAGCCTTTTCCTCCTTTGAACTCAAATTAAATCCTTCCTTGGATTCAAGCCTGCCAGTCTTTGGACTAGAGCTAAATCATCAGTCCAGGAGGCTCTTTGGTTTTCAGACTTGGACTGGAACTACACCATCAGCTCTCCTGAGTCTCTGGCTTTGCAAACGTGCCCTAAAGTTCTTGGAACTTGTCACCCTACATAATTATATGAGCCAATAGGACTACCCACCCTGACCCTCTCAGTTATGGCAAACAAAACTGTCTTCAAACATTGCCAGATTTTCCATAGGAGGTAAAACTGCCTCTAGTTGAAAACTACTACTTTAATCTGTATAATCTTTCCCAGAATTACAAGTCTAAAAGGAGAGATACATGAATGTTTATGTATGTACCTAGAAATGGTAAATTTATGCTAAGGAAATTGAAGACAAGAAAAGATTACTTTGATTATAGAAGATTCAGAAGAAACTTAAAACGGAGTTAAGCTGAGACCTAAAACATAAATTATCTCTCTCTCTCTGCTCTCTGAATATTCTGCAGAGATCTACTACTATTGTGTATATTCCCTATATTATAATCATCACCATTATTTCCTTTTTGTCTGACTCTCCATCAGCCTCCTAGTCCTTTAACAGTAAGGACTACTTATTCATTTTAGTACCTCTATGGCAGGCATCCTCAAACTACGGCCCACGGGCCACATGCAGCCTGCCTAGGACATTAATCTGGCCAGCTGGGTGTTTTTGCCACTGCTGCCTGTCCTGCTTAGCAGCCAACTTGTCCCAGAGCCTGCAGTCTGGCCCTCTAACGGTCTGAGAGACAGTGAACTGGCCCCCTGTTTAAAAAGTTTGAGGACCCCTGCTCTATGGCCTTTTATGAGGGCATATGATAGCTCCTCAACTGATGCTCACTGAAAGAATGGATGGTACGTGGGACATGGACATGTGAAAATGAGGGGAAAAAGCATTACTATGCAAAAGAGTGAAGCCCCAAAGCACAGACCTGTCTAATAATCAATGGTACAGCCTATGTATCTGAAAAAAATTATAAATCAGAAGGCAGATGGGACCAGAACTTCTCACATTTGGTTAAGGAATCTGCACTTCATTGGGCTAAAAAAAAAAAGAGAGAGAGAGAGAGGGCGGTGCCTGTGGCTCACTGAGTAGGGTGCCGGCCCTATATACCGAGGGTGGTGGGTTCAAACCCAGCCCCGGCCAAACTGCAACAAAAAAATAGCTGGGTGTTGTGGCGGGCGCCTGTAGTCCCAGCTAATGGGGAGGCTGAGGCAAGAGAATTGCCTAAGCTCAGGAGTTGGAGGTTACTGTGAGCAGTGTGACGCCATGGCACTCTACTGAGGGTGACAAAATGAGACTGTCTCTACAAAAAAAAAAAAAAAAAGAGAGAGCGAGAGCGAGAGAGTGAGTGCAATTTAAAGAATGTTTTTAGGAGAAAAGTAACATGATAAAGGGAATTAATTTGAGAGTATTAGGAAGAAGAATCAAGAAGAAATTGGGGTTAAAAGATTATGACAAAAGTGTAGGAAAAGAGAAATCGAGGCCTAATGAGAGCCCTGGAAATAAGGTTGAAGAGGAAGGGAACAGAATGGCTGACTTAAGAAATGAAGGACAAATTTAGGCAATTAAGTGTATATATGAAAAAGGAAGAATCAGTGATGAAAACACAAAGAAAATGTGACATAGAAAGAAGAGAGTTGAGGAAGTTCATCAATATAACAAATATTTTTGTTATAACATACTGGAATGTAAACTCCATGTACAGAGGAGCTTTGCCCCATTTACCTCTCTATTCCTTGACCTAGGGGAGCATTTGACATATAATAGTGATAGTTAATACTTACTGGATACTTACTATATGCTGAGTACTGTTCTAAGTACTTTATAAGTAGCATCTTGTTTAACTTTCTTATTCTTATTTAACTATCTTACTTAACCCCATGAAGTAAGTATTATTATTAACCCCTTATACATAAGGCACCTGAGGCATAGAGAGGTTAAATAAATTGCCTGAATTCATATTATCTTTTAAGTGACAAAGCCGGAATTCTCCCCAGGACCCACATTTGATAAATATTTGTTGAAGAATAAAATTGGGAGTTGGAGAACATTCCCCTTAGTAAAGTATCACAAGATTAGAAAAGCAAGTTTCTAATGTACTTGATACTAATATGAAACCAGTAGGTGAACAAGTACATGCCCACACAAGAGAAAAACACAATTAAACTCAAGTGGGGGAAAGGAAGAGGAAAGAAAGGGAGAGGAGGTGGGAGGGGGGGATTAGGGAAGCAACTGTAACTTGGACTTTACCTAACAAACGCAAACAACGTAAGCTAATCATCTATACTGTCATATTAATCTGAAATTTTAAAAAAATGTAAAAAGAGAGAGAGAAAGAAAAGAAAATCGGGCCAGGTGCAGTGGCACAAGCTTATAATCCCAGCACTTTAGGAGGCCAAAACAAGAGGAGGCTATATTGCCCAGAACTGTGTCTTTACAAAAAAGTTAAAAAAAAAAAAGAAAGAAAGAAAGAAAGAAAGAAAATAGGATAATAGTAAAATTGTTATCACTGAGAATCTTCCAGAATGCTTTGTACCTCTATATCCATTTTCTAAAAAGCACATGGAGAGCCTTCACAGATTTGGCTTACTGACCACAAAACATAGGCTCAGTGAGAAACTGCAGTCTGATGTGCAGATACCACCCATACATTCATCTCTGGATCTTGGTGAAGAACTACGCGCTGCTTTATGTGTACTACCCAGCTCCTTTTAGTAACACACCCTTGAGTTTGTATGGCTACACATTTATTAGCAACAAATCACAGATATCTCTGGATTTAAAAAATCTTTCATCATTTTTATTCGCTCAATAAATGTTGAGAGCCTCCTAATAACAGATATGGCCTAGAATTAACTATTCCCAAACTTTGTTTTGTCATGTGTCAGAATCACCTGAAGGGCTTGATAAATCACAAGTTGCTGGGCTCTCTGTCCAAAGTGTCTGATTCAATAGGTCTGGGGAAGGACCTGAGATCCTTCTTTTCTTCATTTTGACCAACAGCCTCTTTTCTTCCTTTAACCAGGCTGCTAATGCCCATGCAAACGACTCTGAATGGAATCCTATTTTCACTTATCTAAATTCTACTCATCTTCACAGCCTAACAAAAATGGTCCCTTCTCTGTGATATTGTTTTACACTAAAAATTAACTGTTCCTCTGACAGACTCTCAAAACACCTTACCCTGTTAAACACTACTTGTTTCAGCCTGCGCTATAGTATAGATTGTTCTATACATATTAATCAGAATCAACTTTCTATTTATTTCTTATCTTCCTCATGAGCCCAGTATTTTATACACAGCAGACATTCAGTAAGTGTGTCAAATTTATAAACATGCATTAATAAAAGCTAAATTTTTTCATACTTTTTTAACTTCATAAATTTTTTAGGACTATATTGAATTTTTAGATAAAATAAATATGAAATTCTTTGAATACATGATTATTTAAAATTCAACAAAATTTTCAAGCAGGGTAGTCCATTGTCTTTCCTTATCCCACCTCCATTAAAATCTACAACAACAACAACAAAAAAAAAATTTAACGGTTACCTTTTCAACATCTGAGAGAGAAGTTAGTGACTGATTTTGAAGAACCTCTGGTGCAGTGAATGCTCGAAGATCCTGATTGGAAATATTTTCATCTGTAAATGACACGCTACCAGATGGTAGCAACAGTAGAGACCATGGAGAAATAATGAAGCCCAGGGCAGCGGGATCAGCTATGCTTACTGGTTGTAATTGCATCATAAAAAGAAAATAAAAAGATAATTGTTTAAAATTATAATCAGGAGAAAAAAAATCACTTCAAGGATATCCCAGCCTATTTATACAGATGTTAGTGTACAGTTACATACACCAAATCAACATGGTACAAAAAGAATGGGTTTAATGTAAATACAACTGCTAGCATTATTAACAACATTTGATTAAGCTTAACCTTCAAATCTCAGTGGAAGATCCTAGAAACTACAAAAAGAGAACTTTCATTGTTGGTCATGGAATTAAACTTGGTTCAAGTGTTTTATCACAGTCATAATATAGATACGGGTAAAGATTAATAGTTCTTAAACTTTTTCTGGATCATGGATTACTTTGAAAATTTGGTAAAAGCTATGGTCTCTTTCAAGGACATTACCCATAATGTAAAACTCTTTGTATATTCTGAAGTTCAGTAGATCTACTTACAACCCACTTATGGACCCCAAGATAAACATCTGTCTATGATTCAGAAGATAGTGTTTTGAAATGATTAGAAATCAGTTCCTTTGAAAATGCATCAAATTTGGAATTAGTAAGTTTCTAACTACAATAAAAATTTCTTTTTTTGAGTGAAAATATATATTTTGCTTGAATTTGGATTGGTCTTGTTTACATTAGTTCATTATTTCACTAGAATGTCAAGTGATTTGTTCTATACTACCAAATGTGATCAATGGGGTCTCTTAATTTTTTGTTTAATGTTTGCCTCAGAGCTTGTGCTTAAGAGTATCATTGAAAATAAATTCCTCAGAATTCAAGAGACCTCCTCCCAAAAGTAAAGCTAGGCTCAACAAAACAGACTAATTAGAAGGAACTTCACTGTGTCCTCCTATAATAAAATAAAATTAATATAAGCATTAAGGTAATTGCTAGGTGAAGTGAGTTACAGACTAAAGAAAATGCTACTGAAAAGTCACAAAAAGCCTGTGACTGCCAATGTTTATATTACTCAATATAAATAGGTTATCAAATGATAACAAATTGACAGACGTTCATAGAACAGTTTATCAAACATACATACATTATCTATGCTTTCCTGAAAATAACTTTCATCAGAACTGAATCATATTTTCTGGCTTTTAAACCTCTATCTGTGGTCAAGATCATCAGAATTTGACTTTTGTTAAAAAAAGGAAACTAGGCCAGGCATAGTAACTCATGCCTATAAGCAGGTCAAGGTGGGAAGATCACTTGGGCTCAGAACTTCAAGACCAGCCAGACCAAGAGCGAGATCCCGTCTCCACAAAAGATAGAGAAGTTAGCCAGGCACCTGTATAGCCTGAGGACTTTAAGGACTAGAAGCAGTCACTGTGATGAAGTTTTCAAAGACCCAGTGAAAGGAATTTCTCACTGATGTCCCTCCATTAGGACTGGGAGGCCAGTCAGGTAGGAGGCAGACTCTGCAGGCAGAATCTGTATATCTGAGGAATTTCCTGGGAGGACTTTGAAAGCAGAAAAACAGAGTCTGTTACTTGGCCTTGATGTCACCAGAAACCTTTACCTCCCAAACTTGGCATCTTGTTTTTTAGTATCATTAATTTTTACTTTATAGTGAGAAAATCTTACGCATGTATTTGTTAGACTTACTGAAACCAGATGGCATTCTTGAGAATTCAGTAGATTATAAATTAACTATTTGTATGTGCTGTGTGGCAGTAAAGATCCCTCATATAAGCTTGAAAGATATCAAGATTTCTTGCTATTTGCCTGAGCGAGCAGTAGCCACCCAACTCTTCAGAGACATTCTGACCACTAGTTTATCTCTGTGTCTCTGGCCTGAACAATATACAGCAACACACCTGTAGTCCTGGCTACTCAGGATGCTGAGGCAGGAGGATCACTTGAACTCAGGAGTTTGAGGTTGCTGTCAGCTAGGCTGATACCTGGAACTCGAGCCTGCCTGGGCAACAGAGTGAGACTCTGTCTCAAAAACAAACAAATACTACCCCCCCAAAAAACCCGCCAAAATAACAAAAAAGTAAACTATTAAAATTCCTTCTTCCTCTAAAGATTAAAAAGCGCCTAAATCTGAGACATATCCTTAATGACTATGCGAAAGAAGAAAAATATGTATGAATGCCACCTTTTAACTAGTCAGCACATCTTATGTTGCAATGAAGCAGTGTTGGAGATCAATGATCCTCATAAACTCAACTAACAATTCATCAGATGGGTGAAACACAGCTCACAATTCTTATTTATGGAATATACTTCCATAAATCATTACAACATATGCCTGGTAATCCTAGGTATAGTATTGCCTTTTGTAGTCACTTTACCCATTTTCTTTTAAAAGCCTTTGGTTAGGTATTTCATGAACAAACAACACACAATCCAGCTAGAAAAGAACTCAAACAAGGCAGAACAATACTTTTCTTGACAAAAGATTTCACACCACATACATTATAAGAGAGTCTAAAATAAATTCCTACAGAATTACCAACTACAGGGAATAAACACTTGGAGACCATTGAAAGCCAATGTACTAATATCTAGTGTGAGATGATGGCCTACAACTACAGTGGTATCAGCCGGGGGTAAGAAGTTCCTGGAAATGGAACATATTTTAGAGACAGTGACCACAGAATTTCCTGACAAATTGGATGTGATGTGTGATAAAATGAGGAGTCTGGATGACACTAAGGTTTTGATCTGAATAACTGGAAGGCTGGAGTGCATCAACCAAGATACAGAAGATGAAGATTGTCAGCCCAGGTTGCTGAGGTTGGTGTTGGGAGGTGGTAATAGAAATTAGAACTTTACTTTGAGGCCTGCTAAATTTAAGATACCCTGTTTGATATTCAAATGGGTATGTCAGGCCATTGATGTGGAGTGTGGGAGAAAGGTTAGAGCTGCAGATGTACCCACTGAATGGGTACAAAGGAGGGGTGTATGGCACACCTTTTGGGTGCAGGATATAACTACAAGAGGGACTCTACCTAACAAATTCAAATTTGGTTGTTTGTACCCTCACATTAACCTGAAAAAAAAAATGTGTATATATATATATATATATATTTTCTAAACTATCAACAGGAGACTTATAGATATATCTGTAAAAAAAAGAACGGTGGATATATTTTGGGAGTCACTGGCGTAATAAATGGCACTTACAGCCATTCCTCTTTCTTATCCTTGGCCACAGACTGACCTTATCTCCTCCCCAATGTGTTAGCACTAACCAGAAACTGCTAAAGATGAAAGCAACCTATAATTGCTCATTACCTACCCTGAAATTATAAAGAGATTTATTCACTTACCAGCACAACCAAGTTCAATACAATTATTATTACCTGGCAAGAACTACCTATTTGTTTTTTTATATAAGTTTTGTTGTTTTTGACACATAATTATGGTATGGTATGTATATATGTGGTACAATATGATGTTTTGATACATATATTGTGTAATAATGGAACTATATATTTAAAATTTTGCTTTATTAATAGGTGTTCATTTTTATTGAATATCTAAAGTACATCATCATTATAAGTACTATGCATATTAACATATTCAACATTACAGGTCATTTGCTAATAGAATCCAAAGTGTTGGAGGAGATAAAATATGTACATAAATAAATATAAGACATAAAGTACAAGGTGTCTAAGAGAGAAACATAATACGAAAGGGAGTTTAGAGGACATATACTTCGACTACAATAATTAATTTCTTTTTTTATATATGGCTCTTTAAAATGAGTAGGACTTAATCATGGCAGGGGTAGGATTCCAAAAGGAAGAAAAAGCCAGAGCAAAGACATGTGGTCAGGAAATTGCTAAGTTTGTACAAGGAATAGCAGGAATTCTGGTCTCAGGAATGGTGGAGAGCAGTGAGAAACAGAATTTCCAAGGTGGGTCAAACTTTTGCTTTTTAAAAAAACCCACACAGAGAAATGACAAAAATATTTTCAAATGTGATTTTTTAAAATAGCTTGTAATAAAGCGAAAGCAACTGTGACAACTAACTACACTGCTATAGCAATTTCCAACACACACACACACACACACACACACACGTCATTTAAGTACTGAATTCCTGAGAAACCATAATCAAACCATAAAATATATTTTAAAATAAAATTGTAAAGCATCATGAAAACCTACAAGTGAGGGAATTTAGAGTTGTGGCTAGAATCAGTCTTTTTTTTAGAATCGGTCTTTAATTCCCCATTCTTGTCTAACAGAAGGAATTTAAACAAATGTATTCAAAATCATTCAAAGAATGCTAACAAAAGAATATTTTAAAATGAAATTCCAGAAGGTTGTAACTTTATGTCCTATGGTTTAGTTATATGCTGATTGTACTCAACAATGCTATTATTATGAAAGAGTAAATCTGACATGAACTGATTCCAATAGTTAAATAATTCTATTTATAGACTGTTTACCAACATTCCACAGAAAAAGTTGCTTAAACAGAATTTTAAGTGGCTAGAGGCAAAGTTAGAAATAATCAGAAATTTGACATACTAAGAAATAGCTTAGAGTGTCTTTCCAAACTTCTCTTAAACTAAGATTCATGAATCACTTTATAGTTACACATTTTTTTCCTAAGGGATCTTACCATTTCCTTTAGATTGTACCCCTCCCCACCGCGCACCTTTTTTTTTTTTCCCCTCCACCTAGAGGGTAACTGGGCAACAAACTCAGTAGGGAACACTAATGGAAAGTATTAGGAAATCGTCTTGGGACTTAGAGCAACAATGACACTGTTTTGACCTTAAAAATCCTTTTGCCTGTTCAAACATAAGAAAAGAAATTATAGTTCTCCTATTTTACATTTTCTATTAAGAAGTTCGGCAAAGGCTCAGTGCTTGTGGCTCAAGCGGCTAAGGCGCCAGCCACATACACCTAAGGTGGCGGGTTCGAATCCAGCCTGGGCCTGCCAAACAACAATAATGGCTGCAACCAAAAAATAACCAGGCATTATGGCAGGCGCCTGTGGTCCCAGCTACTTGGGAGGCGGAGGCAGGAGACTCACTTGAGCCTAGGAGTTGGAGATTGCTGTGAGCAGTGAAGCCATGGCACTCTACCCAAGGGGACAGCTTGAGGCTCTGTCTCAAAAAAAAAAAGATTGACAAAAAACCATACAGAGGCCACTGTTACAACTCTGATGGGTTTGATGAAGTCACTCTATAGTACAGAATTCTCTCAAAAATTCACTCGTGTATATATGGTGGGATCACACCTATGGTGCATAATGTAAGGGTACGGTCGGATCTATTAGTATAGAGTATAAATGTCTTAGCACAATAATTAAGTAAATGAGATGAGGTATATGTTAACCAGTGTGATGTAAACATTCCTAATTCTATATGAAATCAGCACATTGTACCCCATAAATGCATTAATGTATACATGATCTATGTGTTTATGATTTAATAAAAAATGCATACATTGTTAAAACAATCATTTGGGTACAATAATGTATAAATACAAAATAAGTGGTTTAGAATAGTTACTCTGTATTTTAACATTTTTTGACAGTAAGTTCTGTGATAAATTATTTAAGGCTAACTGGAAATTATATAATAGTATATGATAGAATCTGATTCCAAATTAAAACTGTTAATTCCTCCTGTTTTATTACTACTTTTAAAATCTTCTATTTCTTTAATAGCAATCTTTTCTTGAAAATAAAATTGTGTAAATGATTAGAATTGATATCTATAAAAATGTAAATTGATAATGACAGTCCCTTTAAAGACATTTTACATCATGTAAATTTTCTTGGTATAGTAAATCACTCAACATCATTTAATAAACTTCTATAAGCTTTCATTCTCAAGAATTTATATTCTGGTATAAAGTCCCAGACCTTACTAATCTCCCAAATCCCTAAACTCACCTAGGAGATTTGGAAAGATACCAGAAAAATTGTCAGCTTCATTTCATTCTATTTAATATCTGACTTCAGTAATTTAGTATGTAGTTTCATTTAATTAACAGAGAGAGTACGGCACAGACTAAGCCAGAATCCCTGTGTTCAAATCCTACGTTTGATCTTAAACTACTCAGCCTCTCTGATGTTTGAATTTTTTTATTGGTAAAAATAGTTCTTCTCTAATATGGATGCCCTTTATTTTCAATTTGGACAAGGGAAAGAAACAAAAGGCATCCAAACTGGATAACTGCAGATACGATCTTATATTTAGAAAAACCTAAACACCATCCAAAACTATTAGGAATGATAAAGTTGCAGGATACAAAGTTAACGCACAAAAAAGTAACATCTGTAGGGTGGTGCCTGTGGCTCAAAAGGGTAGGGCGCCGGCCCCATATGCCTGAGGTGGTAGGTTCAAACCTGGTACAGGCCAAAAACTGCAAAAAAAAAAAAAAAGTAACATCTGTATATGCCAATAGTGAACAATTTGAAGAAAAAAAATAAGAACGTAATCTCATTTACAATATTAATAACAAACTAAATAAAATATCTAGGAATAAACTTAACCAAAGAAGTGATTAAGATCTCTAAAAAGGGCTCAGCACCCGTAGTTAAGTGGTTAGGGCACCAGCCACATGCACTGAGGCTGGTAGGTTCGAACCTGGCCCAGGCCTGCTAAACAACAATGACAGAAAAACAGCCAAGTGTTGTGGCACCCGACATGTAGTCCCAGCTACTTGGGAGGCTGAGGCAAGAGAATTGCATAAGCCCAAGAGTTTAAGATTGCTGTGAGGGTGACATAGTGAGACTCTGTCTCAAAAAAAAAAAAAAAAATCTCTAAAAAGAAAACTATAAAACACCAATGAAAAAAATTTCAGAAACAGTTGAAAGAGTAATCTCTTCAATAAATGTGTGAGGTAGCCAGGCTTGGTGGTCACATCTGCAATTCTAGCACTCTGGGAGGATGAGGCAGGAGAATCCCTTTAGTTTAGGAGTTTGAGACACTCCTGAGCAAGAGCAAGACCTTATCTCTACTAAAAACAGAAAAAATTAGCCAGGCGTGCTGGCATGGGCCTGTACTCTCAGCTACTCAGGAGGCTGAGGCAAGAGGATTGCTTGAGCCCAAGAGTGTGAGGTTGCAGTGAACTATGATGATGCCACTGCATTCTACCCAGGTCAATAGGGCAGGACTGTTTCAAGCAAACTAACTAAATAAATAAACAAAAACCTAGGTCTTTGTTTCTGAAGGCTCTTGTGTCCCACAAAACTTATACATTTTTAATAAATGTATACATTTGCTTTTTCTCCTGTTAATTCATCTTTTTTTATAGAGGCCTCTATTCAGATATTTCTTTTCCTTTCTACCACCTAAGTAAACATTGTATTTTCATTTGGCTTTTTCTATCTTCTTCCCAAACTATAATACAAATTCATTTCCTAAGCATTTTGTTTCTTCTCCAACACATTCTATAAGTACAATAAATATCCATAGATGTGAATACCTTTGATCTCTTTTATCCAGTCTGATATATGAATGTCTTTAGGCACACAACCAGTTTCTCAAAAAGTCCATGTATTAGTATCAATTTTTATTTCCTTAAAGAGTAACCAAACTTCGAGAGCAAAACTACTTCATATATACATAATATTTCAAGATGCAGACTTGTAAGAAACAATTTGCTTGAAGGTGGTTTCTTTTTAAAATATAATTATGTATTTTTTTACCATCTTATTTAAGTAGTCATAAAATGTCAATTATGAATGGCAAATCATGATTTGAGGTTGCTGTGAGGGTGACATAGTGAGAATCTGATCTTATTGCTGGCCTAACATGGCAATTTTGAAACAAAATGCCAAGCCTCTTAAAGTGTTGCCATTTCTGTTTGCAACTTAATGACTTCAAGATAGCCTGGGTACCTCATACAGCTGCTGCATTATATTTTGCCAGATAAAATAAACTAACAGAGACAACAGAGATAATTAGCAATAGAAATAAGTTTAATGGTAAAGAACTTTCATTAAACAGAGGTATTGTTTTGTTTTGCAAGTGTAAGTTTTAAGTTAAATGAAATCCTGTTCTTCCTCTTCTTTGGCTATCTGTGAAAAACCAGGGAGGAGGAAAAACAAAATTTAAAGAATTAGCTAAATAATTTAATTTTACTCTCAAAGGCATAAAATTTATACAAAGACAAAAAAATCAATAACATCAAGAGTGACTGAAATTTATTTCATTTTTAGAGAACTGAATGAAAAAGTCAATAAAGAATAATATATATTTTTAGTTTCCAGAGTAAAAAAGTTTCCCAAGGATCAACTGACTTTGTTTGGTGATGAAATGATTCTGCATAATCATGATCTGTAGCTACTTATGAAAAACGTATTTTTAAAATTTTATTTAAAATTTTCAAATCTTTAATTATTATGATACATAATACTTGTGTGTATTTATAGGTTATATGTCACATTTTCATATAGGCATACAACATAAGTCAATCAAATCAGAGCAAATGGGATATCCATCATTTCTGTAATTTTGACATAACTTTGTGTTAGGAACATTTCAATCTCACTTTTAGTTATTTTGAAATATACCATAACTTACTGTTGATTATAGTCACTTTGTTGTGCCGTCAAATGTTATTCATTCTATCTAACTATATTTTTGCCCTTATTAGCCATACCCACCTTATCCTCCCCTCCCACTATCCATACCAGGCTCTGGAAACCACTATTTTATTCTCTGTCTCCATGAGAACAACTGATTAATATTTAGCTCCCATGCTTGAGTGAGAATGTGGAAGATTTGTCTTTCTGTGCTTGGCTTGTCACTTAACATAATGTTGTCCAGGTCCACCCGTGTTGTTGGGAATGACAGGATTTCATTCTTTTTTGAGGCTATATAATATTCCATTGTGCATATGTACCTCCATTTCTTTATCTATTCATCTGATGATGGACAAAGGCTGATTCTCAATCTTGGCTATTGTGCATAGTACTGTGATAAACATGGGAGTGCAGATATCTTGTTGATATACTAAATTCCCTTCTTTTGAATATATATCTAGCAGTGGGATTGCTAAGTCATATGGTAGTTCTATTTTGAGTTTTCTGAGGAACTCCCATACAGTTCTCCATAGTGATTGTAGTAATTTATATTTCCACCAATAGGATAAGAGGGTCCCCTTTTCTCCATATCCTCACTTTCATTCATTATTGAACATCTTTTCAATAAAAGTCATTTTAACTGGGGTGAGATGTTATATCATTGCAGTTTTGATTTGCATTTCTCTAAGAGTTGATGTTGACAATTTTTTTATATACCTATTGGCCATTTCTTTCTTTTTTGAGAAATGTTTATTCAGATCCTTTGTCCATTTTAAATCAGATTATCTGATTTTTTTCTATTGAGTTGTTAGAGCTCCTTCTATATTCTAGTTATTAATTCCTTGTCAGATGGGTAGTCTGCAAATATTTTTTCCCCTTCTGCAGATTGTCTCTTCACTTTGTTGATTATTTCTTTTGCTGTGCAGGAGATTTTTAGCTTAATGTGATTCCATTTGTCTAATTTTGCTTTGATTGCCTGTACTTTGAGTTTATTACTCAAAGTTTCATATAAATTTTAGGGTTATGAAAATAATTACTAATGTCAATCTTGGGGGCTCTTGAGATATGCTCCCCTCCCCCACCCTCTTGCTGCTTACATTATAAAGACCTTTTCCTTCTCAAAGGGTAAAGGGAGATAACAATTCTTTGGATATTTTTAAAAAAGAAATATTAGCATACATTTCTTGTAAAAATGTTAACTATAACTGACACATATCATTCCAAGAAAGTAAAAATCTTAACTTGTTACTTAATGATATAAGGCATAAATCTCGTTTTTAATTTCTATTTTTGAAAAAAAATGAGAAATAATTGTAAAATGTTTTCTATAAAAACCTTAGTTACATAATATGAATAAATCTCATAGTCAGAATGTTGAGTAAGGAAGTCAGACACATAAGAGTTCACACCTTACGAGTCTATTTACATGATATTTAAAACCAGGCAAAAATTATCTATGTGATTACCCTTGGTAATAAAGAAGGGTCTAGGAAGGAGCATGAGAGAGCCTTCCAGGTGCTGGAGATATTTTATATCTTGATGTGCATGGTAGTTCTATGAGTGTATATATTCATAGAATTCATCAATATGTCATACTCCAACCTTAATAAAATCTCTGTTAAGTATGAATAAAATTACATTCATCATCAAAGATGGGACTAGAAAAATGACCTGTTGCTACTTTCCCCTCTAACTGTATAACTCTTGAAATTTATAAAATTATTTCTTTAGAACATCTAAAGTCAAAATAATTTTAAATAATACAATGTATTGTGAAAGAGCAAGTTTACTATAGTGTTTTGTACACTTGCCAAACAACATACCTTATTCAATTTAAGAATGCTAGATATTAAATTTAACTTTATGTTTTATAGTTTGTTTCTAGAAAACAAATAGTATTTAGTTCAAACACATTTAACTTGAAAGACCTGTTAATTCTGGCCTATGATTTCAGGGCGAGATTTAGCATGTCAAAGACAATTGACACACCCTCTTTTTTTTTTTTTTTTTTTTGAGACAGAGTCTTGCTCTCTTGCCTTGGCTAGAATGCAGTCTTGTCATCATAGCTCACAGCAATCTCAAACTCCTCCGCTCCAGCGATCCTCCTAACTCAGCCTCCCTAGTAGCTGGGATTACAGGTGCAGGCCATTATGCCTGGCTAATTATTTTTGTTTTTGGTAGACATAGGGTCTCACTCCTGGTCAGAGTGGTCTCAAACTCCTAAGCTCAAGTGTATTCCTGCCTCAGCCTCCCAGAGCATTAGGATTATAGGTATGAGCTACTGTCCTTGGCCTGATGCACCTTCTTAATCAATAAAATTATGACTAGAGATAATTAGGAATGTAGTATAAGAAGACTAGTAGAATTTGGTCTTTTAAAAAAGCTGCATACACTATACAAAGATTTACTCAAAAACTTTTAGGTCATAAAAATGCTCTGCATCTCCTCAAAAGGCTTAGAAAAATTTAGGAAGCCAATCTGAAGTTCATGCTTTGTCTCCCTTCTTAGGCATTAATTATGTTATTTATTCTCCTTCAATTTACCAGATTAGAAGTTGAACACCTTCTCTCTCTTTCAGCTTTCACATGTTTTTGTTTTGACCTTAATCTTGAACCACAGTTTAATAATAAATTCCATCTGCACTTTCCAATGCAATAGCCATTAACCACATATGACTTTCAAAAACTTAAAATGTGGCTACTATAACTGAGGGACTGATTTTTTAATTATAACTTTAAGTGAATATTTCATAAGATACTAGAAAACTTCAAAGTATGCTTACAACAATTTAGGTTATGTGTATCTACTTTTTCATCTTTATATTTTATGAAATTTCACTAAGTATTTTTTTGTGAAATTTAGAGTCTGAATTGGGATGTGCTGTGAGGGTAAAATAGATTTAGACAGTAACAAAAAAATGTACCTTAATGCTTTTCCATTCTGATTACACATTAAAATGATAGTGTTTAACATATTGGATTTAATAAAATACATCATTGAAGTTAATATCAATATCTGTTTCTTTTTACTTTTAATGCAGCACCTAGCCAATATTAAATTATTTATGATTCATAGTATATTTCTATTAGACAATGTTATTCTATATTAAGTTAAATTGATAATTTTTTCTTTTTTAAATAATTATGAAATATTCTCACAGCAGTTTTATAATTTTTTTAAAGTGGTTTAAATATTTTAATTCTACCAAATTTTGATTTTACTGTTGCTGTTGAGAAGTTTTGCTATTAACCTAATTCTTTTTTCTTTGTAGGTTATTCATCTTTCTTGTCCTCTCTGAATGCTTTAAAACCCTTCTCCTTGACTACAATCTTTTATACTTACAATCTCATGAATCTAGGCACGGATTTATTTTTATTCATTTAACTAGGACTTAATTTTAGAAGGTGAGGATCTCTGTATATATTTCAGCAGTTCTCAAAAATTCTCAACCACTATCTATTCATGCATTGTTGTATTTTCTATCCTTCTGGAACTCATATTAGAGGTATGTTGGATCATTTCACTCAATACTCCATGAACCTGAACCCCCTCACATTTTTAATATCCAGGTGATCTCCTCGGCACTATTGTCGTAGTTTACTAATTTTCACTTTATGAAGAAAAAAGAATTTGTTTAATCTGTTGAAGAGCTCCATTGAAGTTTTAAATTTAGTCACATTATACATTTCATTTCTAGAATGTTTACTTAATTTTTTCCTTCTGCTTATATTAATTTGCTAGAACTGTTGTAATAAAGTACTATAGACAGGCTTAAACTATAGAAATTTATTTTCTTATAATTCTGGACTTCTTTAACAATCCAAAGTCAAGATGCCTGCAGATTTGGTTTCTTTAAATCCAAAGTCAAGATGCCTGCAGAATTGTTTGGCTTGTAGGTGAACGTCTTTTCTTATATCTTCACATGGTCTTTTGTCTACATCTGAGTCTTGATTTCTTCTTTTTATAAGGACACCAATCATATTGGAGTAGGGTCCACCTTAATAACTTCATTTTAATATTATCATTTCTTTAAAAAGCTTACCTCCAAATACAGTCATATTTTGATATACTGGAGGTTAGAATTCAGTATGAATTTTGGAGAAATACAATTCATCCTATAACATTGCCTATTTTAAAAATTTTCAGTGTCCTTGACTTTTTTCATGGTTTTAAAAAATATTTTTAGTCATTTTAATATACCATATTCAATAATATAATTTTAATATACTTATTAGATAATTCTGTTATTAGAATTAGGTATTATCTTTAAAAGTAAGTCATCTATTTCTGCTGCTTGATCTACAAAAAGAAAAATGAACCTCTGGTTCAAAATTCAGGTATAGTATTATATTAGAAAAAAATTTTCTTTTAAAAATACAGAGTTTCAAATTAATAAGAAAAATGGTCCAGCTCTAAATTTAAAAATTAAACAATTTTTGGAAAACATTTGATGATACTCTTTTTTTAGTAGATTTAATAAGGAATAATTGACATATAATAACTACACATACTAAAAGAATACAATTTGATATTCTAACATACGAATATACACTGCAATCAAGAAAATCAACATATCCACCACATTCAAAAATTTCCTCATTCTTTTATAATCTCTCCATCTCCCTCCCATCATCTCTCATCCATAAACAACGCTAATCTACTTTGTCACTATAGCTTAGTTTGTTATTTATTTAGAATTTTAGAATACAATCAAACAGAACATGCTATTTTTTATCTGATTTCCTTCACTCAACATAATTATTCTGAGATTAATCCATGTTGTTCAATGCATCATTAGCTCACTCCTTTTTATTGCGTTTAGTGTTTCATTATATGGAACACATCATAATTTGTTTATCCATTCATTTGTTGACAGACATTGGATTATTTCCAGCTTTTGGCTACTACAAAGAAATGTGCAATGAACATTCACGTACAACTTTGTATTGATATATGTTTTCACTTCTTTTGGATAAGTACCTGAGAGTATATATAGCAGGTGTAATTTAAGTTTTTGAGAAGCTGTCAAACAGTTTATATTTCCCAAATATAAAACCATATCATTTTATAATCTCACCAGCAGTGTTTAAAGTTCCAGTTTCCCAAATTTCTTAAAAACTCTTGGTATATTTAAAGTTGCGGAGGGGGGAACAAAAGATGGGGGAGAAGGAAAGAGGGTGAGGGATCAGTGTGCTCTCACTTAAAGGGCACAATGTAGGGGTGTGTGGCACACCTCTTGGGTAAGGGACCCAACTCTAACAGGGACTCTACTTAACAAATGCAAACATTGTAACCTAGTTGTTTATACCCTCACATTAACCTGAAATAAAAATAAAAATAAAATAAATTTTAAAAAGTAAGAAAACTCTTGGTATGGTCAGCATCTTTAATTGTAGACATTCTAGTGGATGTGTAATATTATCTCTGTGGCTTTAATTTGCAACTGCTTGATGCCTATTACGTTGAGACGAGCATATTTTGAATGACTAATAATTCCACGTTCTTATTTGAGATCTGAAATTTGTATATCTTCTCTGGTAAAATGGTAGTTCAAATCTTTTGCTTTTAATTGGGTAATCTGTTTCTTGCTTCCTTGCTATAGAATTTTGAAAGGTTTTTTTTTTTTTTTGTCCAGGGCTGGGTTTGAACCTGCCACGTCTGGCAGATGGGGCTAGCACCCTACTCCTTTGAGTCACAGGCGCCACCCGTGAAAGTTCTTTATATATTATGGATATAAGTCTTTTATCAATTATATGATTTACAAATGTTTTCTCTTGTCCGTGACTTCTCCTTTCATTCTCTTAACAACTTGTTTAGATCAAACATTTGCTGTCTTATCTAAGAAATCTCTACCTATCCCAGGGTAACAATTACTTTCTTTTAGAACTATTATTTCTTTTTGATATATAGATAACCAATTGTTACAGCACTATTCATTGAAAAGATCATCTTTGCAGTTTTGTCAAAAATCAATTGGCCATGTAATTGTGGGTTTATCTCTGTACTCTATTATGTTCTAGTAATGTAGTTGGTTTATTATTATTATTATTATTATTATTACTATAGCTTTGAGGTAAGTCTTGAAATCAGGTAGCATGACTCTTTAAACTTTTTTCTTTTTCAAAGTTGTTTTGGCCACTCAGTCTGACTGAATTTCCATATGAATATTATAATAAACATGCCAATTTCTACCAAAAAAAAAAAAAAAGAGAGAGAGAGAGACTGTTTGGATTCCACTGAATACACAGATCAATTTAGAGGAAATTGACATCTTGACAATACTGAGTCTTCTGATCCAGGAACACAGTATAATTCTCCATTTATTTCAATTTGTAATTTCTCTTAGCATTGTTTTTTTGGTTTTCACTATATAGGTCTTTACATTTTTTGTCATAATTTTTCATATTTTAAAATTTCATATTTTTTATATTCTACCATTTCTAAATGGTATTTTAAATTTTCTTTTTTTTTTTTTTTTTTTGAGAAAGTCTCAAGCTGTCACTCTGGATAGAGTGCCATGGTGTCATAGCTCACAGCAACCTCAAAGTCTTGGGCTTAAGCAATTCTCTTGTCTCAGTCTCCCAAGTAGCTGGGACTACAGGCACCCCCACAATGCCTGGCTATTTTTTGGTTGTAGTTGTCATTGTTGTTTGGCAGGCCCAGGCTGCATTCAAACCCACCAGCTCCCATGTATGTGGCTGGCACTCTAGCTGCTGAGCTACAGGCATTGAGCCGGTATTTTAAATTTTCAATGTCTGTTGTTCATTGCTGCCATGTAAAGATACAGCTGATTTTTACATACTGATCTTGAATCCTCATCTTGCTTAACACTTATCACTTCTAGTGGCTTTTTTGTAGGGTCTGTCAAATTTTCTTTCTTTTTTTTTTGAGACAGAGTCTCACCATGTTGCCCTCAGTAGAGTAACATGGTATCACAGCTCACAGCAACCTCAAACTTTTGAGCTTGAGTGATTCTCTTGCCTCAGTTTCCCAAGTAGCTGGGACTACAGGTGCCTGCCATAAGGCCCAGCTACTTTTTGGTTGTAGTTGTCATTGTTTGGTAGGCCCGGGCTGGATTTGAACTTGCCAGCTCCAGTGTATGTGGCTGGCACCCTAGTTGCTGAGCTACATACAGGTGCTGAGCCGAGTCTATCAAATTTTCTTTCTTTTTTTTTTTGTAGAGACAGAGTCTCACTTTATCATGAATTACTCATGATCTTTGGTAGAGTGCCGTGGCATCACAACAACCTCTGATTATTCCTGGGCTTGGGCAATTCTCTTGCCTCAGCCTCCCTAGTAGCTGGGACTACAGGTGCCCGCCACAATGCCCAGCTATTTTTTTGTTGCAATATGGCCAGAGCCAGGTTTGAACCCTCCACCCTTGGTATATGGGGCCGGGGCCCTACCCACTGAGCCACAGGTGCCACCGAGAGTCTGTCAAATTTTCTATACAGACCATTTTATCTTAAATAAAGAAGAAGTTTTATTTTGTTCTTTCTAATCTGGATGCCTTTTATTTATTTATTTTTTCTTGCCTTATTGCCCTCATTAAAACTTTGAATACGGCTTGGCACCTGTGGCTCAAGTGGCTAAGATGCCAGCTATATACACCTAAGGTGGCGGGTTCAAATCCAGCCCCGGTCCGCCAAACAACAATGATGGCTGCAACCAAAAAATAGCCAGGCATTATGGCAGGTGCCTGTGGTCCCAGCTACTTTGGAGGCTAAGGCAGGAGACTAGCTTCAGCCCAGGAGTTGGAGGTTGCTGTGAGCTGTGATGCCACAGCACTCTACCCAGGGTGACAGCTTGAGGCTCTGTCTCAAAAAAAAAAAAAAAAACAACAACTTTGAATACAATGTTGAATATAAGTAACAGTAGACAACGTCCTTGAATTACTCATGATCTTAGGGGAAGAGTCAATGTTTCTCTAGTAAGTATGTTGTTAACTGTAGGTTCATTTTCAAATGTGCCCTTTATCAGATTAAGATAATTCTATTAATAGCAAGGAAAGGATGTGTAGTGTTTTATAAAATTGTTTTTCTGCTAAGGTGGCAATATAGCTTTCCTTTCTTTAGTTTGTTAATATGGTGAATTATATTGATTGATTTGGTAATATTAAATCAATCTTACATTTCTGGGACTGATTTGATCATCATATGTTATCATTTTTATATAATATTGACTTGAAAGTTTTGTTAAAAAATTTTGCAAGTATGTTCATAAGATACATTGTCCTGCACTTTTATTTTCTCTACTGTCTTTGTCTGGTTTTGATAGAATAGTGATGCTGGCCTCACCAAATCAGTTGGAAAGTTATATCCTCTTCAATCTTCTACAAGTGTTAGTATAGAATTGCCATTATTTCTGCCTTACATTTTTTGTAGAATTACCTGTGAAGCAATATGGTTCTGCAGTTTTCTCTGTGGGACATTTTAAACTATAAATTCAACCTTCTACTAGATACAGGGAAATTCAGGTTGTCAATTTTTATCTTGAATGAGCTTTGGTAGTTTGTGTCTTCCAATGTGTCCATTTCATGTAAGTTATTGAAATGTTCATAATTTTCCTTTGTTATTCTTTTAGTAACTGTAGAATCTGAAGTGATTGCACTTGATACTGTTTTTACAAACATCTGTGCTATACTCACAAGACAGTCATCAATTTTTAAACTTTATTGTCATGTACACTCAAGCCCATTTTACAAGTCTAAATAGGTGTTGCTTATAATGTCTTTCTTTAAAATAGTTACATTCCTTCTGCTCTGTCAGTGTTAACTCTTACAAGTCATTTAAATTGGGTCTAGTTTCTTTATTCCTAAAATGATTAGTTAGGCTGGAAAGATTAAAATACTTTAGCTCCAAGAGTTTGATTCCACTAATTAAAATATATAGGGTATGTGTGGGGTTCTGGGTTTATGTAGGTATTTCTTATATGTTATTTTTTCCTTTTAGTACCAGGGGAATTTTTCTCAAAGTCTTTATGTAATGCCAGCAATTCTAGAAAGAACAGAGGGAAGGAAGAGAGGGAGGGAGGGAGGAGAGAGCAAAAGAGGGTGGAAGGAAACTTAATATTTCACTTAATTTTAGTGAGAAACAGATCATTCTCTATGAAGAATTCTTTAAGTTGTCTACAAATTCTAATTATTAAATACTTTTTAAGGGGTGAAGAGCAGAGAAGCTTGATATTTGCCCAGCCTTCTGTAGTAATTTGCCATCTTCATCCATAATCAGCAAAACTTTGTAAGGAAATATAGCCAAATACTTTCATATGCTTCGTTCTCTGCAATCTTACCTAAACTGTTTTTCAAAGATAGTAAAAAATACAACATGGTGTTCCCAATTGGTTTTTTTGTTTGTTTTGTTTTTGGTCTTCCCAATTTTTACAGGATACTTGCTGGTATTTATTTTTTTTACCTTGCTTGTTTTTATAATACTCTTCTTTATTAAATACTTTATTCTATTATCTTTTTAACTTTATTTTACTTACTCATTTCATTGTTATTTTATTTGTTAAACAGGGAACCAGAAGTAACTATATATAAAGGGATTTATATGAGATTTATGTCCTAGTCTAAGTCAAGAAAATCAAGACTTAGTTATGAAGAGGTCATTTTAGCACCAACTAATCAGCAAATCTAACATCTTAAAATCCCAGGGTTCAAAAAAGCTGTTTTCTGCAGAAAGCAATATGTCCACAATTAACAACAAAACCCCCCACCGTTTTGGGCAACTAATATAATGTAAGCTAACTTTTCCAAGGCAACAATAACCTCACTTCTAAAGATTATCTAGAACTGAGTAGGAGAATAGCATTGTTTTTTATTACGTAAGCCTACTGGGTCCCTACATGAGTTCTTCATGATACAAAAACTAAAATCTTAAATGCATGTGTTTTACTCTGACATAGCTATGTATGCTTCTCAATCCGTTAATAAGATGAACTAAGATATACAATATGTAAGTTATAACATAAAAAGACCCTTATTTGAAATTCCTCAGAACTTTTCTTTTCTTTAGGAGATTAAAATTTGATTTAAATACTTCCTTGGGAAGTATATATATACTATATAAAATTTGATTTATATACTTCTTCTACTCAATGAAGAAAAACATTTTTACAGTAGTCTTTTATTTTTTGTGCCTATTACACCATGAATTCATAGGGAATGAGTTCCAGCAGCTCAGGCTCCTTTTCCATCGGTTCTCACTGAGCTTCTCTGGGTGGAGCAGGCTGACACTTCAGTTGAACCCAGGTACCTTTCTCTTTGGCTTCCTTCTTTTTTGGATCACTTTCCTTCATGTGTTTTACAAAGCTAATCAGCTCTTATAGTGCTTAATATGTTCAATATGAACATTAATCCTTCAGGCAAGAATCTTGTCCTTGTTTGTTTAGAACACCACCAACAGCATGCTGGGTAACACTGTAGACTCTTCCAATTTTGCCGTGGTAATATTTGTGCAGCACACCTTTCTGAAGAGTACCTATCCCCTTGATGTCTGCAATATCACCTTTCTAGTAGATTCCCAAGTATGTGGCCCAAGGACAGCTCCATGTTTTCTAAAAGGCCCAGAGAGCATGAATCCGGTGCCTCTCCTTCCCTTTGTGCTTGTCATGTTGGTGACTTACTGGAAGATGGTATCTCTGGCTGAAAGGCTAGAACTTTCATTTCCACACCATATTTATTTTACTAATTAAAGAATAGTGTCTCCTCAGATAAACTCAAAAAACTACAACTCTGCTATCTACTATTTACAAAATTCATCTCCCCCTACAAACTAAGTTAAAACACAGAGGATGTGAAAATAAAGAAAGGAGAAAAGTTAGTTTTGGAGGAATTTCAATTAAGGGTCTGGTAAATGGCAAGAAAAACAAAGTAAACTTGGCAATATTAAGAGATTGTATAGCATTTAATGCAATATTAAAAGAGATTATATAGCATTAAATGTTGTAAAAAGGTACAAAAGCATATTTATAAAACACCTACTCCATTTATGTATGTATATATAAAATTACATGAAAATACATAATTACAGAAGACATACAAAAACATAATCATAGTCAGAGATTTTAAGTATCCTAAGACTTTGGCAAATAAAGCATACAAATTAATAAGAATATAAAAAAAATTAAAGCACAAACATTAACAAACTTAAGCTATACCTAGAAATAGAAAATACACATTCTTTTCAAAAACCATATATAGACTATGTGTAAGATTATAAGAAAATCTCAAAAAATTCTAAGTAGTCATTCAGATTGCATGTTTTAATAAACACAAAGCAATGAAACTAAGAAATTTATAACAGAATGAGAACCACCTATTGTAACTACTATCACCTAAATGTTTGGAAATGCATGAGTCTTAAAAGTTTTACATAGCTCTTCGACTGAAAAGAAAGCCATTTGGGAAGATGGTGTCTTTCAACAAGGTTATACTTAGATATCATTATTCTGTGAATAATAACCACAATGAGCTTGTTTAAAAACATGCTTAATACCCTAAATTTCGGGAAGGCTTAAAAAGATAAATAATTATCTTAATCTTTGTTCAAAATACTCCAACAGAAATGCTTCTTTCGGCTCGGCACCTGTGGCTCAAGTGGCTAAGGCGCCAGCCACATACACCTAAGGTGGCAGGTTCAAATCCAGCCTGGGTCCGCCAAACAACAATGACAGCTGCAACCAAAAAATAGCCAGGCATTGTGGCGGGCGCCTGTGGTCCCAGTTACTTGGGAGGCTGAGGCAGGAGACTCCCTTGAGCCCAGGAGTTGAAGGTTGCTGTGAGCTGTGATGCCACGGCACTCTACCCAGGGGGACAGCTTGAGGCTCTGTCTCAAAAAAAAAGAAATGCTTCTTTCCAGCCCTCTTATAGAAATGACAAAAGCATGCTTGTGCTCATATAGTGAAAAAGACACAGGAGCAACATACAATTCAAGATGATGCGAGGGGTGGGGGGGAAGCCACTGATAAGAACACATCTTAGAAAAACAAACTAACTTAGAGATCATTGTATTTACTTGTCCCCCCCTCCCCAACACTCCCAGGGTTATTCATAAAAGTGTCTACTAGAAAACTAAAACCACCACCATTCATCCAAAATATAAGCAAACTAATAATTTCAGTTTGATACAAGAGACTGAAGAACATGTGGCAAATAGTGTGTTATTAAATACAAGAAATGAAAAATCATAGATTCCAGATAAATTAAATAAGCATTTGTTTTCTTTAAATAAACAGAATTTTCTAATTACCAATCATAACAGTTGGTTATCTCTAAACTGCTAAAGAAGCCAAATTCAATTTCTCTTCAAAGATTGCAGCCAAATTTGATCAGTGTCAGTATTACTGTCAATCTGAGAATTAGACTAGGGGTCTTATGGTAACCAGCTCCCATTGGACAGCATTTAAGATACAGCTACCTCACAATTAATTTTACATCAAATCTGGTAAATCTCTTTCTTGTAATAAGTCAATATGTCATGCAATAATTATCTCTCAATGACAAAAATTTTATATTCAAACATTCAATCTCTATAACATGAAATTTGAAAGAGAAAAACCCTTATGTACTCACACTGTTTGGAAGTTGCAAACATTGAACATGCATCTGCCTTATCTAAATAAATCCCTTAAGGCACCTACTTATTGGATCTTCTATATAGTAAATAAGTAGGAAATATTTCTTAAATATTAATTGACTATTATTAATTTGCTAAATAATACCACCAATGTATCTTTCCTTCAACAACACCATTGGGGCACGGCTACCTGTTCTACACTCTTGAGTGTCTATACTTTTTAATTTTCTAAAAATTTTCTAAAAAATTAAAGTGAAACAAACAAATCAACAGGGCTTATTTAAAATAGTCAGATTTTTGGTAAGTGATATTAGATAAAAAACACAAATTTTCCTTAGACTAATTCTAACTATAATCAAATACCTTCAAATATCAAGGTTATAGCAAAAATAAAATTCTTCTCCCTGAATTAGAAAACAACAACATCAACAACAACAAAGCTCTATCATTTGTCCCCAAAATACTCTTCTTAGGCTCTTCACCTTCCTATACTCAGTAGTTAATCCTACATCTTTCCAAAAGGTTCCCACACACCTGCTCCCCATGTTTAGCAGTTCTATCCAATAAATGGTTCTCAGAACGTCCTTGAGGGCCTGTTAAAACAATGGCATAGGAACACCAAAAGAAAATTCTGATCTCTGAGTTTTTAGCTACCTAATACTCACAATTTAAAACAAGAAAAGAACCTTACCTTTTCTGAATAATTCTTGGAGACTTTCAGCACTTTGATTTAGTACGGCCCATATTTCTTCTTCCTGCAGAGGTCCACCCCGAACCTCCAGGGCCTCAGCTAGTGACACATGCATACTACCTGGGAAACAAAAGGGAATAGATGGTGTACCAACCTATCTGCACTTGCAGTAGTAAAAAGTCTGCATCAATGACACACTATGGACCCCATCTAATTTCTCACTATGGCCTTCGATTTAAATAAAGACCTGTAGTGGTACATTTATAGCGGTAAACTTATAGCAGGTAAAGGAACTGGAGTAAAAAAAACCTCTCAAAATAATCACTTGCCCTAGTCAACCCCAGAGAACTGAAGAATAGTGGTGGTGACCACTTCATGGGAGAAGACAGAAACTCCAGGGTAGCAGGAGGCACCAAAAGACAGATAATTAAACCAAAGCACTCTAATTGAATTGAAGGCTTTTCAGATTTCAGTTCCAGATTTCATCCTATCCATGCCAGATAAAAAGGGTAGAGAAGAGACACTATAGCCAGGGTAAAGGAAGTTGGAAATTATATGGAACACATTTCTTCCATTCACTCATTGGTTTCTATTATCTCCAATAAATATACTATAACTGGTTGGGTGTGATAGCTCACACCTATAATCTTAACATTCTGGTAGGCCAAGGCAGGAGGATCACTTGAGCTTAAGAGTTTGAGACCAACCTGAGCAAGAACAAGAACCCATCTCTACTTAAAAATAGAAAAAATATTAGACAGGCATTATTGTAGATACCTGAAGTCCCAGCTACTTGGGAGTCTGAAGCAGGAGACTCACTTGAACCTAGGAGTTTAGGGTTGCTATGAGCTAGGCTGATACTACCCATGGCAGTTTAACCTGGGCAACAGAGTGAGATTCCATCTAAAAAAAATACACACACACACACACACACACACACACACACTGCAACTGTAAAGTTTGCACCAAATGGAATCAACTATTTCTAGATCCTGCTTTGCTTCCAACTTGCCCTTTCCCCTGGGAGTCATTTTACCTCTAAATCTCAGTTTCCCTTCTGTGACATGGGAATAATAACAATAAAAATGCCATTTGGGGTGACTACACCAAATAAAGAGATTATTACCTGTGAACATGCTTTGTAATCAAGACTCTACAAAAGTTGAACTAACGAAAGATCAGAAAAGTGTCTCTGTGGTGACATTTGGTACAGTCAATTTTTTCTAATTGTATTCAATTAAGCAGGTATATAGTGATAAAATTTAAGATATTCTATGGGGCTTAATAATTCTATTTTTCTGCTGGAAGAGAAAAATGCACCTAGTCAAAATCCTCATATTTTCCTGAATTAACACTCCTTAAAAAGAAAATTGTTCTCTACAGTGATTACTAAGATTTCTACCCACACCAAACTAATTTAAACATAATATATAGAGTTTATCTATTGGTAGGCAGAAGCAGATGGATTTGGAAAAGCTAGAAGGAGCTGAAAATGTTAAATACTTATTCTCTTTTGTAATTAAGTCTTGCATTAAATTTTAAAATTAACCTATAAAAACATCTGTTTTAGACAAACGCTGACTTTGTTTACTCAACTAACAAGAAATGCTATTTCCTTGTAGTTTACATTTGCAATAAATAATCTAGACTGAAAAAAAGCAATTATAGCTATAAGCAATTATAGCTTCCTTCTCTCAGTTCAGGCCAGCCTTCTCCTTACACTTTCCTTTCCAAATGTTTGTTAAACATTTTATGCTTAAAGCATGCCTTAGAGTGGTGTCTACTTATGTCTACAATGTGGTAGTTAAAAGGGAAGATGTAAGATACTGCTTTTGGAATAGCCAAAAGGGTTTTTATTTATTTATTTAACTTGTACAAGAAGTGTGATTATATAGACCCCCAGTCTATACCAAAAATCTCTAGGTTCTTATGTTCTTTATTATATAATAGCATATTTATTCAAGGGAAAAACAGAAGCTTCATTCCTTTTTAAGACATATTTGAGTTGTTATTATCTTTTACATGAAACATACCCATAACTTCAAAATTTCAACAGAGGTATCATAATACAATTAACAAGGGCTGGCATGCCTGTAATCCTAGTACTGTTCAGAGGCTGAGGTGGGAGATTGCTTAAACCCAGGAGTTTGAGGTTGCTGTGAACTAAGATGATGCCATGGCACTCTAGCCTGGGCAATAGTGTGAGACTCTGTCTCCAAAAATGAAAAAGTAAAAAATAAAAAGACATTATTTGCAATCAGATATCAGGGTGACTTGTGAGAAAGACTACCCTGTAGCAAATTTCCAAAGTATTACATTATGTCTGAGAACCGGTTAGATAGCTCTAAAGCCTACACACAGTATATAGAGCAGAGAAGATTGCACAAGAAGAATTTCTTTGAAGGGAGTTGTGCTGATTTTCATGTCTCCTCCAAAGTGGGAGGGTGTGGGAAGCTGCCTTCCTTTCTCCTCAAGAAACTTCAATGGGACCCTTACAATACCTGCTACCTCTCCCGTAGAGTTGGGGGAGCACAGCACAAGGTGCCTGATACACACTTGAGGAATCTAAAGGCTTGGCTACCACCCTGTGGCAGCCACAAGGGAAAGAGGAATAGAAGAAATAAAGGAGCATGCCGCCTGAGGAGCCAGCTCAGGTTAGGGGAGGAGAGAGGCAAGAAGGCAGGGCCACAAAAGGGTCAGCCAGAGCTAGATAAAATCTTACCCAGAGGATGAAAATGCCCTAAAAATTTAGATAATGGTAATGGTTGCACAACTCTGTATATACTAAAAACCACTAAAGGTATATTTTAAAAGGGTGAATTTTATGGTATGTTAATTATATCTCAAAAAGCTGTTAAAAAAAAATATCCTACCCAGAATACCTCCTGAAGTACCCAGAGCACCATCCTGAAAAAGAAAGGAAGGGGGTGGGGGAAAAGAAGGAAGAAGAATTAGAATTATTATTACTATAGAATGGCCTGAGAGAAAACCTGGGTGAGGGTTAGAAGGGTTAGGGAACACTGGCTAGTTAGAAGAAGAAAATCTTTCTGGAGTTTCACAGGTAGTATGCATAGGTGCAGTGAAGGACTCTGAACAACCCCCAGAAGTATGTACGCAACAGCCTCAACCACATGACAAGTTCAAAAAGAGTTAAAGCTGTGAAATCATATTACAAAAGGAGTCTGATAAAAACAAAAAACCCTCAAAATAATCATGTTTGCCTTGCTATCTCTTTCTTTCTTCTCTCAGTTCAGGTCCTGATAGGGTTAAATACAGCAACTTGCCAAGGCAAGAGGAGATAAACAAGAGAAGCTAAACACACTGCCTCCCACCATAACGCTAATCTCAGCTACAGACACGGGAAAGTTTTAGCTCTGAATGGAGATTTATTTTTCAAAGTTATCATCAAGGTAACAGCAGACATAATATTTTTCATTTACTGCTTTGCTAGAAAAGAATATTAAGATTTTTTATGAACTAACCCTGATCACCCAAGCTCAAGACTTAATGTAGTCTTACAGCAGTTTTCTAAAAAACAAACAACAAAAAAGCCCATGACCACATCTTTCTCTTTTAGTTATGCTTATATACCTAGTTACTGCAGCTTTTCCAGATCATTAGCTCCAAAGGAATGAAGGAAATGCAGACGCTGAAAAAAGTGCAAAAAGAAAAGAAAAGAAAGTGGAGGGAAAAAAGCTTGAAGTCAACCAAGAGATGAGGAAAGAATTAGTTATTAAAAAAAAAATGTTAAAGTTTATTGTTTCAATTTCTCCCTTTAGACATAGTACTGGAGGTACAAATACAACTGGTGCTATTTCACTATCATAGAGATTATGCTTCATAATAAACATAACCATATTATATATTTTTATTCCCTTGAAAGTTGTGTCCTACTTAATTACTAGAACATTTGGGAAAAGAATTTCAAATGAGAAAAATTAATTATATTACATAACCACAATTATTATTTTTTGTTAACAAACATATTATTGGTATGCCCTTAAAATTGCACACAGAATCAAAGCCACAGAGAGATTCAAAGAGACGTCATTTTTAATCCTTCAGGATTGTAGCACTCACAGATAGGAAGCACACAAAAGTGATTAAGAACAGAATGAAATAGTAAACACATTAACTGAATCCAATCAAGTAATATAATAACCTGTCTGGAGGCAGACTAATTAGGAATGTTTAACTTGAATCTAAGGAAATAGGGCTATAAGAGAACCTGTTTTTAAGAACAGAGCAGTTAGCAGCTATAAAATAGAACTCTGTGTATGCTACCAGTTTTGGGCAAGGATTCACTTAACATCCTGACTGAGGATTTCTTTGGTCATTAAGAAACCATCATAAATTGCGAAGGCAATCCCCAAAGTTGTAAGCGTCCCTTAATCCAAGAAAAGTCACAATTAAGTCTAGAAAGAAGTAAACCTACATTTTAGTATTCTTCACATTAAAGAATTTGTACACGTGTGATATTTTAGCTAAGAGGAATAGGTCAGTTAACAGAAGATTTGCCTTGTGATTCCAATTTAAATGGTGTAATGGGAAATAGTTGAGACTTGTATTTGATTTTATTAATTTATTTCTTTTGAGACTTGCATTTTAAAATGGAGGAGTTTCAGGCTGCAGTGAGCTACGATGATGTAACTAAACTCTAGCCTAGATGACAGAGTAAGACCTTGTCTCAAAAAATAAAACGAAAAGTACAGAATGACACTAGAATATACAACAGAACTTAAAAGTCTTGCTAGACATAAGTCTTATAGGCCTTTGTTCATTAAAAGACTTTTTTAAGAACTTAGGTACGTTTTTTGTCAGTCAGATACATTAAATATTTAAAAAATTGGCTTTTAAGTGTATGAATGCAGTTTAAAATATTTGAGATTTTAATTGATTCGATTTGAAAATGGGATTAATTACTAAAAGAGTCCCTTAAAAGTGGGTATTAAGATTTTCAACAAGTAGAATAAAATAATTAAATTGATCTTAAAATCTTAGGAAATAGGTTTTAGAGTTTTAATTTAATAAGAATTTTCATTTTAAAATAATTTTCAATAATTTTTGTATGCACAATCATACCTTGGAAGCCAATAAATAGGAGAAAATCATTGTGACCTAGGTTGAGCAGTATTTTTATACTTATGACACACAAGTGCATGATTCATAAAAGAAAAAAACGGATAAATTGGAATTCATCAAAATTAAAATCTCTGCTATGTAAAAAAAAACTGTTTAAAATAAATGAAAATGTAAGCCACAAACTAGGGAAAAATATTTGCAAATCATATAACTGATAAAGGACTTGTATCTAGAATATATAAGAAAATAATCTAATTTTTTTAAATGGGCAAAAGATTCAAACAGACACCTCACCAAAGAAAATATGTGGATGGAAAATGAGTACATTAAAAATGTTCTGCATCATTAGACATCAAGGACACAAAAATAAAACAGGGAGATACTGCTATATAGCTATCAGACTGTCTAAAATTCTAAAGACTGACCATACTAAGTGCTGATAAAGATGCAAGTAAGTGAAACTCTCTGGCATTGGGAATGTAAAATGGTACCTTTGTGTTAATGCAGTTTCTTAGAGAGTTTATACATATACATCTAGCATATGACCTAGCCATTCTATTCCAAATTGTTTACCCAACAGAAATCAAAGCCTATGTCACCATAAAACACTTGTATACAAATGCTCATAACAGCTTTAGTTTGAACAGTTAAAAGCTGGAAATAAGCCAATGTCTATCGACAGGTGAATACAGTGTAGAAAAAGAAACCTTAGTACATGCTCACAGTGGAATACTCATCAGCAATAAACATTGTTATCAATACATGCAACAACATGTATAAATCTGAAATAGTTATGCTAAAAAAAAGGTAGAGCCCCAATACATGTTGCATGATTATATTTATACAACACTGTAGAAAATGCAAATTAATTTATAATAACAGAAAGCAAATCAGTGGTTGCTTGAGGTTGGCACTGTCATATGGAGAGGTATGAGGAAAAGTTTAAAAAGGGTATGAGAAAAGATATGGAGGTGACAGATGTGTTATTTTGATTGTGCACTTACAGGTGCATGCAAATGTCAAAACTTAAATTGTACACAGTCATATATCAATTGTGCCTCAATAAAGCTGTTAAAAAAGTGGGAGGAACAAGACCCAAAGTTAAAACAGCAATTCTTTCCTTTGTCCCATGAAGATTTTTTGTCAGAAGAAACTAAATCCCAACTCTAAATCCCAAGTAACACATGCTTTTTAAAAAAAAAAATAATGATCAAAATGACATGAAGGCTATGTTAACCAGTTTGATGGAAGTATTTCAGATTGTGTGAAAACCCCACACTGTACCCCAGAAGTGCATTAATGTACATAGTTACCATTCAATAAAGAAATAAATAAAAATAATAATAATGATCTATTTGTTTTGTAAAAGTTATCTTCCCCCATTTTTTTAATGTAGTTAAAAAACATAGTATTACGTTTACTATCTTAACCTTTTTAAGTGTACAGGTCAGTTATGTTAAGTATATTCACTTCATTATGCAACACATCTCTGGAACTTTTTTCACTTTGTAAAACAGAAACTCTACACCCATTAAATACGAATTCTCCCCTCCCTTCCCTTAATAATCAACTTTTTACTTTCTGTTTCTATAATTTTGAATATTTTAGATACTTCGTATGAGTGAAATCATATAGTATTGTCCGTTTGTGACTGGATTATTTTGCTTAGAGTAATGTCCTCAAGGTCCATCTATATTATAGCATACAGAAGGATTTTCTTCTTTTTTTAAGGATACATAATATTCATTGTATGTATATACTACATTTTCTTAACCTATCCATCTATCTATGGACTTTTGGGATATTCCCAGCTCTTGGCTCTTATAAACAATGCCATGATTAATATGAATATGGTTCTTGCTTTTAATTCTTTTGGATATACAGTTGACCCTTGAATAACACAGAGATTAGGTGTGCTGACTCTGTGTGTAGTCAAAAATCTGCATATAACTTTTGACCATGGATAAGCCTCCTATTGATTGGAAGCTTTAATGATAATATAAACTATCAGTTACACAAATTTTGAATGTTTTATGTATTGTATACTACATTATAGAAAAAAGGAAATGTTATCAAGGAAATCATAAGGAAAATAAATTTGTTATTCAGTTAATGGATGTGGATTATAAAACTTCCACATTGTTACATCATCATCTTCACACTGAGTTTGCTAATGAGGAATAAAAGGAGGAGGAGGAGGAAGGGTTGAACTTACTATCTCAGGGTTGACAGAGGCAGAAGAGGTGTAGGAAGTAGAAGGAGAGGCAAGAGGGTGGGCACACAGTGAAAAATCCACATACAGGTAGACCCACTCAATTTAACCCCATGTTGTTCAAGGGGCACTGTATATATTCCAGATGTGGAAGTGATAAATCAGATGGTAATTCTATTTTTTATTTTTCGAGGAAGCACCATACTGCTTTTCATGATTTCTTCTTCATAGCCTTACCAATAAAAGCCCCGTTAGAGATCTGGAAGACTAAGAGCTAACCTCTCTGATAATACACATTAATATTTCAATGTTTAATAATATAAGTTTTAAACTATATAATACAATAATTATGTTGTAACTAATTATTATTTAATATTAGGTATAGATTAGGTAATAGAAAAAAATTATTGCCTACTACACTTAGAAAAGAACTAAGGAAAATTGGGATTATAAGGAGAAAAAGAGGTAAAAGTCAGTGAAGTTTTAATTGGATTCGGCCTCAAGGTAGAAAACAGTATAAATTAAATATTTTTATGGAAGTTGGAGCAACGTTTAGATTTTTAGTATTTGTCAACTTTTCCGTATGCTTTCCCTGTGAAAGAAGAGAAACTAAAATAAATGCAAGTCTAAACTCCCTTTCTGGTCTCTGGCGCATGTCAGCTACTTATCTAAACAGAAATCACGTATGTCTGTTCTCTGCTTTCAAAGGACAGCTTCAAATAACAAGGAAAAACTCAAATTTTTCAGTCCTTCTTTGAGTCATTTATACTTGGGAGAAAAGTATAAGCAAGGGGGAAAATCCCTAATTCCATATTTTTTTTTCTTTCTCTTCACCAACTCAGAGATATCAACAAAAAACAGTGTAATGGAAGGCTTTTGTTGTTAAGTATTGTCTTTCTACATCAGCCTTCCTTTGTAGTCACTAATTTGATCTTCCTCCAGAAATATAGATTTAAAATGTCTGAATGGACAGCCACCACAGGAAACAAAATATAGAGACAGCCTAAAAGAACAAGTAAAAAAAAAAAAATCTTATTTGTCCTTTATGATGTGAGAAACAAATCAGTGTGGTGGGCAAAATTCTGAGATTGTCCCTTAAGGTTCATGCTGTGAATTGGCTATGTAGGCAAGGACCTACAGCTCCTGTAAGATAGGAGCTAACAGTGGATCCCAGCCAACAAGCAGCAAGAAAATCGTCCTAAATCACAAGCAGTGTGGTTTACCAACAATCAGAGGATTCTGAGTCTCAGCCAAGACTGCAGTCCTTGCTGACACCTTTACTTCAAGCTGGTGGGATCCTGACAAGTAGAACTCTGCCTAGAATCCTGACCAACAATAAGTGTGAGATAATAAATTTGTGGTTTAATCTGCTACAACAAATTTGTGGTATCAATTTGTTGCACAGCAGTAGAAAAGCAATCCAGATTTTGATACTTGAAAGTGGGGTGCTGGTGTGACAATAATTAAAACTGAGGGAGTGTTTTCAGAATTAGGTAGTGGGAAGAAACTAGAAGAATTTTGAGAATCATGTTAGAGAAAACCTAACTTCCCTGGAAAAAATTTTAAATAGACATCTGGACTTTAATCAGGATGCTGGTGGTGAGGGCTCAGAAGGAAATGAAATGAGGAATACATTAATTGGTAATTGGAAAGTGGAGGAAAGGGAATCTTTATTATATAGTGGCAGAAAACTTAGTGACATTACATTCTGCAGTTAAATGGAAAGCAGAACTTATACGTGATAAAGCTGCTTATATATATTATATATTCAAATGAGGGGTTAAAGGTACTGTCTGGTTTCCTCTTGATGCTTATAGTAAAATGCAAGTGGAGGTGGAAATAAATTGAGGGAAGAGTTGTTAAAGAGAAAGAAACCAGGACTAACTGATTTTGAACATGACCAGCCTCTCCGGATAGCAAGATGCTAAAAGTCAGAAATGGATGCCAAAAGCTTGATAGAGAAAAGATGACCTTTTGCTAAAATTTCAGAAAGGTTAGAAAATTCAGCCACACAAAAGGCCCTTTCAAGATATTAAGGGGCTCTCCTAAGCTTAAGAGTTATCAATTTGTTATCTCAGCAAGAGGCAAAGACAGAGAAAGGAATTTTTTGAAAAAAAAAAAAATTATGGGTTTAGCTTTTGTCTAATGGAATGAATCCCTGCAAAACCCACACAAACCCGAGTTCTTAAGAAAACTGTGACAACACAAACTCTGCTAGCTTGTACTAAAAAGAACAGAAAGCGCACAAAGTGCAAAGAGTCTGACAGACACTCCTTACTCTCAAAAATTACTGGCAGGAAGAAGGTTGATAAAACTCCTCAGCTCTGAAAATGTGTCATCTTTCCAGAAAAAGTTAGAATAATTCAGGAGGCAGAGTCAAGACTCAGAGGGCAGAGTTGAGAGACTTGAAATATCATTCCCAGGCTTTGATACCTAATAAAGCAAATTCCAGCTCTGCCCACCTGCATTTCAGAACTGTAATGGACCAGTGACTCCTTCTTTACTTTCCATTTTTCCCTGTAGACCAGTGGTTCTCAACTTTCCTAACGCCACGACCCTTTAATACAGTTCCTCATGTTGTGGTGACCTCTAACCATAAAATTATTTTCATTGCTATAGCAACAAGTTTTATGGTTGGGGGTCACCACAACATGAGGAACTGTATTAAAGGATGGAGGCATTAGGAAGGTTTAGAACCACTGCTGTAGAGAGTTGAATGTTTACAATTGTTACCCCATGCCTGTTCTACACTTTGTGTTGGGGCATTCTCTTTAGTTTCACAGGTTCACAGATAGATTACACTCAAGAACTTCATCTACACCTAATTTAGGGTATTTATACGAGATTCTGAAACTTGAGCAGATGCTTTAATGAGATGAAAAGCTTGGAACCATGGGAGGGGCTGCATTTTACTTGTGAGGGCATGAATAATTTGGCCTGAAAGGCAGACTATGGTAGGCAGAATTCTGAGATGGCCCCAAATTCTATCTAGTGTGTACCCACTCTGTATAATCTTCTCCCCTTGAGTGTGGTTAGCAGCTATGAGTATCATGGGACAGTCACTCACTTCAGGAGGTTACATTACATGACTCTGCCAAAGCAAACTGGAAAGAATGTCAAAATTTGTGAGATTCTCCCATTGGCTTTGAAAAAGCTAACAACCAAAAACAAAGCATGTAAAAAAACATGTGTACCCCCTAATATTCTGAAATTTAAAAAAAAGAAAAGAAAGAAAAAGCTAACAACATGTTGTGAACTGCCTCTGAAGGGAGCCATGTGGCAAAGACCTGACAGCAGGCACTGAATGTGGCAAGGACCTGACAGCAGGTCCTGATGAGCAGAGCAGAGACCTCAGCTGACAGCAAGGCACTGAATTCTGCCAATAACCAGTCAGCCTAGAAGACTCAAAGCTTCAGATGAGATTTCCAGACTATCTTGATTTCAGCATGGTGTGACTGTGAACAGAGGACCAAGCTAACCTAAACTGGACTACTAACCCACAGACTACAAGATAATAGATTTGTGTTATTCTAATCTACTAAATGTGTGGCAAATTGTCATCAGTAATGGAAAACTTATACAACTTGGGTATAGATTTTAAAGAAAATGTAACAAAGTAAGCCTCCCTTATTATACTTAGGTTTTCAAGATAATGATTTCAGACCATTGTAAAGGACCTCATAAGAGGAGATATCATGGTAACTTAGCTATTGTTTTTCTAGTTAGCCTCTCACAAACCTATCACTTCATGCTTTAACTGACAAAGAGAATTACATATTGTTTGGAATGTAACGTTAGATGTCCAGAAAGGTTTCACCGAAGCACAGTCTACTCCAAAATGAAGTAAAACAAAACAACTGACAGCCTATAAACAAAATGCCTGCTACTTTTCTGATATTCTACTGGTTAGCATTCTCAAGATCACGCAGTATTTCTGGGGTGATAGCCATACTGATGAGAAAGAAGCCAGGTGTGAGGTATTAGAAGGCAGAAAGTAACAAATTCTGTCTACTCAGCAAATAACTGGAAGTTAAATAAGGTGAAAGTGATGCCTGTGTTCTCTTCCTGTCCTTTCCTAAAAGTCTTTCCCAGATTGGGAAAATATACTCCTCTAAAATTCACTTGTCAAAATTTTGATTTTAATTTCTGATATCATATCATCTCCTAGTCAATGCTATTCAATATCAAACATATTTTTAACTCATTCAAGTTCTACTCATTCTCATAAGAATGGTGTTCTCTACATCCAGTTTCTACTGAAGAAGGTATCTGATATCAAGACTTTACCTAATCATCTTAGGGTACCTTATTCCTAAAACTATCTCTATTATTTAGATAACCTTATTACAAATTCTAGAGTTTCAATTTAACTGTGTACTATATATTTTTGCTTGGATAGATACTGTCTTCTTGTACCAAGTTCTCTAACTCTAAAAACTAAACAATCTTTCCCTTCAGACTAGTCATTCTCACTATCCCATACAGATTAATGAAATTATCACCATAGCTACCAAGTTCAAAGCGCCTGTGCTTTGACTTTTTTCCTCCCCCACCCTTAGTCATATAACCCAGCACTGTTGCTTAACCATTCTTAATCTCTCATATTAATCTCCTTCTATCAAGTACTACTTTCTCTATCATTCATTCTTTCTCCTCATTTGGTATGTGTACATATTTTCAAGTTTCTTTAAAAAATAGAATTATTTTGGGCTGGGTGTGGTGGCTCACGCCTGTAATCCTAGCACTCTGGGGGTCTGAGGTGGGTGGATTGCTTGAGCTCAGGAGTTCCAGGCCAGCCTCAGCAAAAGCAAGACTCTGTCTCTAACAACAAAAAATAGCCAGGCATTGTGGCATGGCAGAAGCTTGTAGTCTCAGCTACTTGGGAGGCTGAGGCAAGAGGACCACTTGAGTCCAAGAGTTTGAGGTTGCTGTGAGCTGTGACACCATGGCATTCTACCAAAGGCAACAAGAAACTATCTCAAAAAAAAAAAAAAAAGACGTAATTATTTTGTAAATATGCTTCTGTGACTTGTTCTTTCACTCCAAATTATTTTGTTTCATACATGACCATTTGTATTGTATATTCACTATCATTACTGATACGAATTCCATTGTTACAACTTGGGTTGTTTCTAGTTTATTTGCTAATAAAAATAACGTTGCTATGAACATTTCTGTACTTCTGTGCATGATAATTGAGTAAATATCCTGGGTCATATAGTATGTATGCATACCTTTGACATCTGAACAAAGCCAAGCTGCTTTCCAATGTGATTGAATCAATTTACAGTCCAATGAGCAGCTTAAGAGAACTTGTTGTAATACATCCCTGTATTAGGTATTGACAGAATTTTGGGGACCAAACCAGTAAATATAAAATGGTATCATGGTATAGTTTTAATTTGCATTTTTGTAATTACTAATTAGTCTGAACAATAAGTTTCTGTATTTAGTTACTATATGAGTTTGCTAGAGTTGCCATAATGAAGTACCACAAACTGAGGAGCTAAAACAATTCGAAAATTTTTTTCTTAGTTCTGGAGGCCACAACTCCAAAATCAAGGTGTCATTGGGATTGATTTCTCCTGATGCCTCTCTCTATAGCTTGTAGATGACCATCATTTTCCCATGTCTTCATATGGTCTCTCCTCTATGTTATCTGTGTCCTAATCTCCTCTTCTAATAAGGATAGCAGTTAGATTGGATTAGAACTCACTCTAAACTCTAATTTAAATTGATTACCTCTTTAAAGGTTCTATTTCCAAAGACAGTCAGATTCTGAGATACCAGGGGTTTGAGTTTACCATGAAAATTTAGGGGGACATAATTCAGTCTATAGTAGTTACAATAAGAACTACAAAATTTTTATCTTGGTTTCTTGATTTATCTACTGATGCCTCACTAAAAAAGATTAATTTAGTATAAACTACATCCCATCTACTTCATACTTCTAAATCAGCAATTTCAAAGCAGAGTTGTCATCACATCATTATTTTTCTTCTAAACCTCCACTAAGGCCACACTGATTACTAAATCAGTTCCAAGCATATCAATAAATTCATTAACTTGCTACTTAATATTCATTGAATACCTCTTATATGGTACATTTTATACTGAGTCTGGGACAAAGAATTGAATATGAATGGTACTTGATGCTAAAAAAAATACCTTAACATCTAGTGAGGTAGAGAATAAATAAATGATTAAAATATATTGTGTTAAATGTTATAATGGCTTGAAGTGCCATAGAATTCCAAAAAGAACATTTACTCAGACAAGAGAAATTCTAGAAATGATTCTAAGATTGGGAGGGGGAGAGCAACTTTTGAGTCGCATGGGTGTTCAATCTTTTCTTTTCTGCCACACAATGGAAGTATAAAGAATTGTCTTGGGCCACACATTAAATCCAAAACCACTAATGAAAGCTGATGAGCAAAAAAAAGGTCTGTGTATACTTTTCTCCCTGACACTACAGACAAGCAAAACAGTCCTCAAATGATCTGCATGTGGTCCCTGGGCTGCAGGTTGGACAACCCTGGGAGAAAGGAATAAAAAGGAAGGTAGATGAAGAGGATACCAAGGGCTATCAATGTAGAGGAAATAATCTGTATTAAGAGAGAGGTATAAAAACAGGAGGTATTCAAATTTTTACTTAGATCAACTTAAAGAAAGAGAAGGAAAGATAAAAGATGAGGTTACAGTAGTAATTAAGAATCATGAAAGACATTTTTGTGATTTGTAGGTAGTTTGAATTTGACACTGAAACCTATGGAAAGACACTGACAAATTTCAAGTCATGTCATCAAATCACAAAATTTGAATTTTTAAAAGATCCTTTCACTTACAGAGTATAACTTTTTTTTTTTTTT
>NW_003852434.1:3658323-3667208 GCF_000181295.1 Otolemur garnettii
TCCCAAGTAGCTGGGACTACAGGAGCCCACCACAATGCCCGGCTATTTTTTTGTTGCAGTTATCATTTTTGTTTAGCTGGCCCAGGCTGGGTTTGAACCCGTCAGCCTCTGTGCATGTGGCCAGTGCTGTAACCACTATGCTACAGGCACTGAGCCAAGAAAGTCAATTTTTATGTCAGGTTGTCTAGGTTCAACCACTAGCTCTATAACTTTTGATAAATTATTTAATATTGCTAGGCTCAGTTTTATCCTCAAAACAAGTCATTAACAGTTCCTATCTTATGAGATGTTGGCAAGAATTTAAATGAGATGCATATGATATCTTTGGTTCAGGGGCTAATAGAGAATAACCATCAATAATTGTTCATCATTATCAATTTCAAACTACACAGATATGCCATAGCTGCATGGATATCATAGATAACCATATTTAAAAAGTTTCAGTCAAGTAGAAGGTGAGAAAGCAAATTGATGCAGAGTAGAAAGTAATAGAATCTTAAGTGTTGACTAATTTCTAGAGGCTTGGTTGGAGATGAAAGGAGCAAAGTTAGGATAACAAATTCAAAGGTGGGGATTAGATGATATTTGCTTTGATTTTAAAGATGTAAGAAACATAGTGCTTATATGTTAAAGAGAAGAGTCAGCAAAAAGGTTGAAGGTAGAGGAGGAGGTAGGGACCAACAGATAAGGTTAAAGGTTAAAGAATGATTACCTTTTCAATGAGACTTCATCTGGCCACTGAAGTCAAGGGAGAAAGCATGTGTGCAGGAGGAAATGTTCGGTGGAAAACGTCTTGCCTAATGGCCTCATTGGTTTGGTCCTGAAAATCTATTCCAAATGCTTCATACACGTGTGTCTTTGCTTATATGCCCATCCCCTACCCAACAAAGATCTGTTTTCTGTCCAGGTGTATTCAGGAGTTTGTAGCTACTCAGATAATTCCCATAAACAATAATGTTAGAGAATCACTGCACTAAACATCTTTAGATAAAGCTTTTTTTCTTTTTCTTTCTTTTTCTTTTTAAGAGATGGGATCTCACCATGTTGGCTAGGCTGGAGTACAGTGGCTATTCACAAGCATGGATCATACTGCATGCACTGCAGCCTAGAACTCCTTGCCTCAAGTGATCCTCCCACCTTAGCCTCCTGAGTAGCTGGGACTAAGCCTACTACTACACCTAGTTTTGGAATAGAGCTTTAACTCTCAATTCCAATTACTCCTACGATGTTAATCAATTCTGAAAGCAGTCAGTGCCAGACTTTACTTACTACTTAGTCAGTTGAGTACTTCCTCACTATGCTCATCCCTTTATTTCTAGGAACTGGAGTTTCTTGAACTAGCTAATGCATAAACAGCTATTTTAAGCGATGCCCTGGCTATGTATAAAACTTGAAAACTAACCAAAGCAAAGATTCTGATGGAGTTGCAGGGCTCAGGTACTACAGAATCATTTATCATCTCACTATATACTGTGAGTACTGGTCCCTAGGTGGACTGTACCCATTTGCATGCGCATCTCCATACACACTTCAGGATGACTCTCACAGTGGACCCATGGGCAAAGAAGATCTTTAAAGGTATTTTAGTAGCTGAAGTTTGGGGCCTTTTTGGAGTATATTTTTTATTTAATAAGATGAACACAAGCCAAAGATTTCAGGCAAACAATGAGCAATAAATTTCTCTTGATCTTGGAAGTTTATTACAGATCCATTGAACAGGCTGGAATGTATGGAACCAGGTAGCAAGATCAAGAAAAATGGTTAAACAGCAAAAATTAAAACTAGTTATCATGTTCAGCCTCCCACCTAAGCTGTTTGAGACTTTTGGGAGGAGAGTAAAACACAAGCCTACCACTGCACTGAAGACTCTGGGCTTGGTGCCTGTGGCTCAAGTGGCTAAGGCACCAGCCACATACATTTAAAGTGGCGGGTTCAAATCCAGCCCGGGCTCACCAAACAACAATGATGGCTGCAACCAAAAAAAAATAGCCAGGTGTTGTGGCAGGCGCCTGTGGTCCCAGCTACTTGGGAGGCAGAGGCAGGAGATTCGCTTGAGCTCAGGAGTTGGAGGTTGCTGTGAGGTATGATGCCATAGTACTCTACCTGGGGGACAGCTTGAGGCTCTGTCTCAAAAAAAAAAAAAAAAGACTCTGGACAGTCACACAGAACATCCTGATGAGCAACAGGAACTTCTGCCATGGCCTACAGTTCTTGACTGTCTCTAGAGCCAGAGGTCAGTCTCAGCTATTTCCTGGCTGCACTTAGTAACCAACAAATAAGAACACAGAAGCCAAAAGTTCGATTGATAGGTATATAGCAATAGAGTTGGGATTTGTGGCAAGAGTTACTGAAGGGGTAGATTATGGGGTCTGGGATGGATTAAAGAAAGAAAATAAAGCTAGATTAGAGTCAGATTAGGAAAGAATAAGATGAGCTACCAAGTAAACCCACAATCTAAACCCTGCAGAGACTGTCTATTCAGATCTTTCTTGGCCTTTCTGTGTAGCATTCTTTCCACTAGGTTATGGGACCCTCTCTTTTGACCCACAATCAGAAAAGTGTCCTTCCTTGAGCATCTGAAAGGGGACAGGAGGTCAGAGAGATTTTTTGAGGCCTGCTCCAAAGGTCTAACATGCCCATCATTATAACAAAAGACTACAACAGGGCTGTAAGAGTTATGAGCAGGAGCTGTGGATAAAAACCAACATATATATATCATAATATCACAGAAGGCCTCACTGAGAACTGGTCATTTGAATGAAGACCTAAACGAGGCCAGAGAGTGAGCTGTGCAGATATATGAGAAAGAACATTCTGGACAGTAAGTAAAGGGTTTGAATCATAATCCCAAAAGACACAGTCCTGAATGTCATAATCCTAAATGCTAAAATCCTGAAAGATAAAAATATCTCTAAAATGTAAAATCTTTGACATCTAAAGTCCCCAAAATCACAATCACAGGTATTACTTACACTCTTTATTTGGAAATTACATATTATTTTAAAGAGATGCATGTGTGTGCCAAGGGGTGAATTTAAATCTAATTATCAGCTTGACTAGTTTACAGAATACCTAGAAATCAGATTCTGGGTAAGTCTGGAAGGGTGTTTCCAAAGATTAGTGTGTGATTTCCCACTAGGTGGGAAAGATCTTCCTTCAGTGTTGGCAGGAAACATCTAATCGACCAAGGTCCTGGAAAGAACAAATGCAGGTGAATTTGTCTGTCTCTGAGAGCTGGGATAGACTTTTCTTCTACTGCTTTGGACATCAGAAATCAGCTTTTAGATTCCAAGACTTACTCCAGCAGTCCCCCAAGTACATTGAAACTTTCTCAATAAATGGGATATCCTTTTTCTACTTCTGCATTTGTAAAAGATAAAATTTCTTGAGATCTCACTTGTTTGGGCCACTGCTTATGCAGTGGTGACCCACTGTGGTTTTAACTGATTGCATCTGAAGGCTTAAGTTGTTCATCCCAGTATTTCAGATGACTGTAATTACAAAGCTGGGTGTACACAATTACCAACCACAGGGATATGCATTTATATGTTCTACTTTCTGACCTATTTCTTTAGGAATACAGTTCCTCTCCTCAGAACTGTTATACCATGCAACTATCCTTAGTATATCTGAGTGTTTATGCTTGCAAAAATATGTTATTATTGCCTATTTGATTATGTAAATTGGTCTATGAAGTATTCTGTCATGTTTTTATATATTTCTCAAATAAATCCCCTTTTGAAAAGGGGATTCCCTTTTATTTCTCAAATAAATCCCCTTTTAGCTCTCCTTGGAGAATTTTATCTTTTCCAGAATTATATCTTTGGAATTTTGACATTTTGGGATTATGATTTTCAAGATTTTAGACTTTAGGAATTTTGATCTTTTGGGATTTCAATGTTTGAGACTGTATCTTTTGAAATTATGATCATCTCCTTCTTTTCTGACAAAAACACCAAATGTTGGATGACGCCGGTGCAGCGGGAGGGCCTGAAGGCCCTGGGGGCCCTGGAATGGGAGGCCGTGGTGGTTTCTGTGGAGGCTTCGGCAGCAGCATTTGAGGCCAGGGTCTGGGCTGAGGCCGCGGAGCTCGAGGAGGCAAGGCTGAGGACAAAGAGTGGATGCCCGTCACCAAGCTGGGCCGCCTGGTCAAGGACATGAAGATCAAATCCCTGGAGGAGATCTATCTTTTCTCTCTGCCCATTAAGGAATCTGAGATCATTGATTTTTTTCTTGGGGGCATCTCTCAAGGATGAGGTTTTGAAGATCATGCCAGTGCAAAAACAGACCTGCGCTGGCCAGCAGACCAGGTTCAAGGTGTTTGTTGCCATTGGGGACTACAATAGCCATGTCGGCCTGGGTGTTAAGTGTTCCAAGGAAGTAGCCACCACCATCCGAGTGGCCATCATCCCGGCCAAGCTCTCTATTGTCCCAGTGCGGAGAGGTTACTGGGGGAATAAGATCGGCAAGCCTCATACTGTTCCTTGCAAGGTGACAGGCCGCTGTGGCTCTGTGCTTGTACGTCTCATCCCTGCTCCTAGAGGAACTGGCATTGTCTCAGCACCTGTGCCTAAGAAGCTGCTAATGATGGCTGGGATGGATGACCGCTACACTTCAGCCAGGGGCTGCACTGCCACCCTGGGCAACTTTGCCAAGGCCACTTTTGATGCCATTTCCAAGACCTATAGCTATTTCACTCCTGATCTCTGTATTCATCAAGTCTCCTTACCAAGAATTCACTGACTATCTTGTCAAGACCCACACCAGTGTCTCTGTGCAAAGGACCCAAGCTCCAGCTGTGGCTACAACATAGGGTTTTTATACAAGAATAAAGTGAATTAAGTCTGTTAAAAAAAAAAAAAAAGGAAAGAAAGAAAGAAATTATGATCATCTTCTGAAAGTAAAAAGGCTCTGAGGTAGGAGGACGTGCCAAGAATAGCAAGAAGAAACCTAGTGAGTAAGGGGAAAAGCAATAGAAGATAAACTACGTAGCATCGTCTAAGCCACTGAAAGAACTATCTTCTACATCGAGATAAAAAGCTCACTAGAAAATGTGGTGGGCAGATGTGATTTGATCTGTTTTAAAAGGATCGTTCTGTTTTGACAACAGACTATAGAAAAGCAAAAGTATAAGCAAGAGTGCTAATTGCTATGGCAATAACCCAGGCAAAAACTGATGGGACCTGGTCTCAAAGTGGCAGCTATGGGACAGCTGAAAGTGATCAGGTGGATATTCTTTACCCTGATAAACCGGTGAAATGGAGTTACCACTAATTAAAATGGAGAAGACTGTGGGGGGAATTGGTTTGGAGGAAAGGTTTCAGATTTTGTGTATGTTATATTTGTTTGAATGCTGATTAGATATTCAATTGAAGGTGCTAAGTAGGTTACCGACTATATGGAATGGAGATATACATTGTAGACAGCATACAGATGATATTTTAAAGGCCTATTAGTGTGTGCAGATAGAAGAGATAGCAGAGGACAGAGGGATGAGATCTCTGATTATCTTAGAACAATTTTGGCCTTTTAAATTGTATTTTTCAAATGAAGATTCTAACAAGGCCCATATATTCACGTATATCTCTTTTAATCTAAAACAATAATCCCTTCATTATTTTATGTCATTGATTTGTTGAACACAAATTGGTCATATTTTTTAAGTTTAACTATTTCCTTTTTCTTTTTTTTTTTTTTTGGCCGGGGCTGGGTTTGAACATGCCACCTCTGGCATATAGGGCTGGTGCCCTACCCTTTTGAGCCAGAGGTGTGGCCCTATTTCCTTTTTCAATTTAAGCCCTAGAGTCCCATCACTAGAAACAGATCAATTAAATTCACAGCAAATAGGTAAGGTTTTACTAGCATCGTCTGCCTACTTTAAAAAGGAGTTTATGTATTTATTTAGTTACTGCCGAAAACTTTCTGTAAGTCTGCATTCTGTAATTATCTCTCTCAAAAATGCAGTATTTGTTTTTGAAGAATTATCCTTTATTAAATTAGCAGATAAATCTAAGCTAAAGTAAATGATAAGAAGTAAAACTCACAAACTCACAATTTATGTTCAGACTGAATAATAAGAACATGGAATAAGAGCAATGGCCATATTTTCAATCCCATACCAGTTTGAAGACAAATTCAACAGAATTTCACTAAGTTGTGTGGTAATTTCCCAATGTGCAATTCAGAAGAAAATAAAATGATCAAATGACAGGGTTGTAATGTTAACTCACATGACCTTTTACAGAACAAAGCAGAGAAGCTTTTAGGAAAGCATGCTATTCTCATATTTAAGGTTCTGTTATGGTGTCTATTATGAACATTGAACTGCTGATTATATTAATGTCATTTGAAATATATTAAGGACAGAACAAAGCATATTTAGTACCATTTGTTGAGTTACTGCTACTAACTTTCTTAGGAAGAAGGAAGAAAAATACATAGTATAAGTGACAAAAAAAGGAAAGGAACGAGGAAGACAAAGAAAAGAAAAAAATCCTGCCTCACATTATCTGGTATGTATGGTCTTATGTACACGCAGGTTCCCAACCACTTATGAGAAACTCTGGACAGATTTGTTACTATAGAAATGTAATGAAATGCTAATATTGTATATTCTAAAACATTTCCAGCAAAGGTCTAAGGCAGCACCCAGTAACCCAACACATCAACATTTCTGCAGTAAATCTGAATATTCACACTAAATGGCTAAATAAAACCCACAAATAGCTTCATGTCAACAGAGTCCGGTTTTGCCACCAAAAAGACTCAGGTCAGTTTGTATTCATATAAGTTACAAAAGCATTTTTGCTTGTTCAGACCTTTTTTGGATTCTGGAATTATGGACAAAAAATTGTAAACAAATATTTCATAAAAGAGACAAATTAAATTTATAACAACTCTATTATCTTTGGAGACACTTTGCCATAATTCTAAGGTAGAATTGAGCTCAATTGAAATTTATATGATAAAGTCAAGATGATACATAAAGCTATATTTTTGGAAATGGACATACAATTTTTAGAAATTTAATATTCCACTATCTATTGTGAATAAAAGAGTTTTTGATCCACTGATAGTTAAAATGATCATACCCCCAACAAAGGATTTTTGTCCACATTCATAACCTACAGTGGGACCAATGTGCACCTCAGCCCTAGCTTTGTCTGCCTTTGAGTGTACAGAATTCAGTAAGTCAGTAAGAAACTGGCAGGACGCGATCCTGGTAAAGGTAATGGGTAGCCCACATGACAGACGGTTACATCGTAATTCTGTGTTTTTGGAAGACATGGGAGGCCTCAGGAGCAGCAGAGGAGAGTAACTCTTCTAGAAACAACAGATATCTAAACAAAAAGAAGGAAACCATTAACTCTAAGAAGTTACTTGTAAAGACTTAGGCAATTATACAGAAACAGAGCTGAGGTTACAAAATGGTAATAGTTATTTCATATTTATTTCTAAAATCACCACTATAATTCCCAGAGGTGAAACTGGCTAGTCTGAAATTAGACGCATTGGAAAGAGGAGAGAGTAATACAGTGATTTAGAAAAAAAAAATTTTTTTTTTGAGACAGAGCCTCAAGCTATCCCCTGGGTAGAGTGCCATGGCATCACAGCTCACAGCAACCTCCAACTCCTGGGCTCAAGCGAGTCTCCTGCCTCAGCCTCCCAAGTAGCTAGGACTACAGGCACCCACCATTAACGCCTGGCCATTTTTTGGTTGCAGCCATCATTGTTGTTTGGCGGGCCCGGGCTGGGGATTCAAACCCACCACCTTAGGTGTATGTGGCTGGCGCCTTAGCTGCTTGAGCCACAGGCACCAAGCCAGGAAAAATATCTTATAAAAATATTATTTCTTTTGTTAAATAAGGAGATATAAATAAGCACATTTGTTGATATAATTTAAAAATTGAAGTTAATTGAGGTGTAATATATATTAACATGTTTCTTTACATCAGCAATGTTGGCTATTTAGACATGATGCTCTAACATATAGTTTTGGGTCTTGAAACTTGAGGAAAAGTTCTAGAATGTTTTTGCTCTATTCCTTTACACAAATAGCCAGTATGCATACTATATTAATAAACCATCTTGCTAAATCATCCATTTTTCTCTGAAAAATAGGATTTCTTTATGCTTTATTTCCTATTCGTATAAAATTACCATATTCAAATGTCATTTACTTAATAACTTTACATATCATTTTTATCTTTGAATTTACTTACTTAAAAAGGAAATCTTAGATCAATATTATTTCCCCTAATGTCAAACCAGTAACTTGTTCCATAAATACAAAGTACAAAAGTCAATATCTATATTATATATGAAAACACAATCACGTTATTAAATATGAGCTATAAGAGGGTGGCCGGCATGTGCGACAACTTTCTAAACTTGGGTCATGTCTCTATTTGTTAAAAGAGATATTATCAAGTCAAACAAACTAGCACCCCACTGGGGCCTTCTCAATGACCTCATCAGAAGTACTAAAAGAAAATTAAAAAGAGAATAACTAGGGGGCAGCGCCTATGGCTCAAAGGGGTAGGACGCTGACCTCATATGCTGGAGGTGGTGGGTTCAAACCCAGCCCTGGCCAAAAAAAAAAAAGAGAGAGAATAACTAGCTTATTGTAGGATTCTATTTGTTTAAATTTAGCTGCAGAAATGATTTCATACCACTAACATTATTCTTAGAAAAGCTCTACCTCATACAGAATGTAATAATCAGAGATGCTAGAAAAGGCATTTAGAAATATAGAAATGTGAGGCCTGGCACAATGGCACACATATAGTCTTAGGATCTTGGGAGGCTGAGGCAGGAGGATCACTTGAGCCTTGAAACTGGAGAACAGCCTGGGCAATAACAAGACCCAGTCTCTCTCTCTCTCT